>NC_068345.1:41979711-42279711 GCF_014633365.1 Diospyros lotus
CACCCCTGCCTCCTCTCTCTTCTTAATTTCTTTGTCCCATTTCTCAAATTCAGTTTTCTTTCCACAAGTGCACTTTCTAAAGCTTTCCTCGCTTGTTCCTGCAACCAGATATGTTAAAATAAAGAGGTCGACAAGAAATGGAAAGAATAGAGAGAAAATGAATTAAAAAAAAAAAAAGGATAGAGAGAAAAGTAATTGCAAAAAAACCAATAATGTACTTCGAAAAGAAACCACATAGCAGAATCTTATCATCCATGCTTCTATTTTCCTCGTTGAATAAAACTTCAACAGCATAACTCAATAAATTCACTAGCAAATTCTCTGGCAAAAATGCAAGGAGGATGTGTAGCTGATATAGCATCTTTTGGAATAAGATCATATCTGCAAGCAAGCCATTAAGTTTCCTTTGCACCCAACCTAAAGATCCTTTGGATGCCTGCCATTCCAGCTAGTGCTAACAATTCATGCAAGTTACAAGGATTCATTTTTGCTACCATTTGGTTTTCATTTTGTTTTTACTATTATGGCAATGAAAACTGAAAATGACATTTGTTTTCTCATTTTTTATTCCATAAAGGTTTTTTCACAATTTTTGTTTGGTTTCCACAAATGAAAACCCACAAAGTGTTTTCACAATTTTTGTTTCGTTCCCATTTTTCCTCCTCCACCACCAGTCATCACTGCTGACAACCAATATTGCCAGAAATCAGAATGGCATCGGCAGCAAGAAGTCGCTGTAAATGAACCTATCCCTCTGGAAACTCAGCGATCCCTTGGCATCCCCACACACCATACACTTGCTCTACTTGGTATTGCATGGAGGGTAGCTCTTGGTGCCATCATGGGGGAGTGCATTGATGCCTCCATCTTCCCTCAAGTGGGGTGAGGCAAAATCCAGGCCCATGGTGGAGTTGGCTGGGGATGTGGTGGGGTGTAGTGGTAGCCTTGGTGGGGGGTGCACCGGATTGTGACTCCAAGAGGGGAAATGGTGGTGGTGAAGGGGTGGCAATGCCACTGCTTCGCCAAATTCTGAGGGACTAAGATAGAGTGTGAGACAAGTGATGAAGAAAAATG
The DNA here is from genome assembly GCF_014633365.1 of Diospyros lotus. Classification (NCBI taxonomy): domain Eukaryota; kingdom Viridiplantae; phylum Streptophyta; class Magnoliopsida; order Ericales; family Ebenaceae; genus Diospyros; species Diospyros lotus. The sequence goes on from NC_068345.1 coordinate 41,980,786, forward strand.
AAAAATTTTTTTTGAAGACAAAGTTGGGTGAAGTGGATTTGGAGGCAGATGTGTAATACGTTGATAGGGTAGAACCCACCATGGTTGACCAACATGTGATATTCTGCTCTCTTTTCCATAGCTCTTTATAGTTGATAAGCCTCTGGTTTGCATATACGAGAGGGGTGTGTGTATAATAATTTTGGGAGTCAACAACTTGGAGGAATTGTTGGTGACCTCTGGGTTGCCAGTGATGATAGGGTGGGGGAGAAAAACTTAAAAAAAGAAAATTCAAATACAAAATTGAATCAATAGAAGAAGCACAACACTTTACATCCACTCTATTGTTCTGGAGAACAAAGGACTGTCTGACACATAATTAAAATAACAATTATCCGCTCAAGTTATGTGGCTTTGCTAATTTCAGCAATGTCATTGACTACTATCATGCAACTAGGCTCGTTCAACTGCAGGAGTTATTCCTATTACAACAAGTTTAGAGAGCATTGGTTGAATCAGATCAGATCATATAGTAATGAATGCCTCAATCAAAAACATCTTGAATGGTATTTTTTGCGTGTGTCTCATGAGGCTAAATTCCATTAGACAGGAAAAAATCTTACCAAGTTGACTTTCTTGTAAATTCTTTCATGCAAAGTTCAGAAGACAGCATGTGGTAAAACTACTGATTAAGTGGCTAGCCATTGCCTCCAGATTGATGAAATAATGAATCAGTCTTCTAGTAAGTAATTTACGGCAACCAAGAAAAATCATTCAATCATAACCTCAAGGGTAAAACAGGAAAGGAATACAATGTGCCACAGTCAATCAGTGGTTAGCGCGAATTGGAGTTGGTTTCAGTGCCAATCCTGTCGAATTGAAAAACAGTTCTTTTATTGCCACAGAATTCGTATTCATTTCCAAAATTAGTTCCTAAAACTAGCAAGTCAAACGTGGAATAAGAGTTAACACAGTTTTCTTAAAATTCCAAATCCCCAACTCAGAGACAATCCAAGCAAATCCAGCAGCCATTAGCTGAATCGGAACCTAAGCCGAAACCGATTTCAGGATTCTTCACAAACATCTGTAAACAAGAGTCAGCAGACATCTGGGAAGTTTCCAAGCAAGCAAACAGGAAATAGAAAGGGTATGTTATGCAATCAATTCGACGAGATGAATAACGGCGGCCTTTTAGTTGGTTTACCTCCCTCCGATTATCCGAGAAGAGGCAAGTGAATCTGCCGTTGGAGTCGAGGCCGCGGCGCACAGAAGCCCAGCCGTCGCCACGTAGACGTGGGGAGCAGTCGGGACGGGTCGATGACCGGCAGTTTACGGCGGCTGCTGGAGGCGGAGGGCGCGGTAGGTTCAGGAATTGGGCCATGGACTTCGCTTTGACAGCTGGCTCCTCGCTCGCTTATGCTACGCTTTCAAGCTTGGATTTTGGTTTGGGTCCATGGGCTTTGGCCAATGGGCTTTTGCTTATAAGCTTCGAATTTTATAAATAAATTTAAACTCAAAATTAATAATAATTTAATTTAAATTTTTGGATTTATCATTGCTCTAATCATAAATTAAAACTAAATTTGGGTCTGATTTAGATTCTAAAATGTATATAATTATTATTATTATATTATATAAATCATATTAGATTAAGCCACAAACCCAATGGTCTTCTAACACAATATTTGACATTACTTAATTCTTGCTTATATTCAGATTTACTCCAATATCAATCACATGACAATTAAAGTTTTTTTTTTTTTTATGAAAAATTAAATTATTCTTTTTCTTTTTTTTTTTAATAAAACCCTAAGACAAGAATATAAATATTGCCATGTCTAGTAACTCACTTCTCCCATAAGGATATTATGGTAATTTCTAGCAACTTAAACTCGTCGCTCCGGCAGCCAGATCCGTCGGGAATTCAGTCCCAGCTCTTTATTTGTCTTTTTCCATTTATCTCTCTTCTGCTCTTTATCTTCTTTATTCTTTAAAGTAAAAGAGCGGACGCTGATGCGGCCTGAACTTTTGTCGACTTCCACTTTTACCCTCGATTCCCTTAACGCGTGGGCGCGAAGACAAAGGAACAACAAATCTCAAATACCATGGTTCCCTTCGATGCTTCGCCAATCAACCTGGAAGAGGAAGGGAGAGAGGGAGGGAACCGTTTGATGGTGGGTTGTGGTGGTTGGTGGTTGGTGTCTGATACTAATAGTAGTGTCATATGAAGGCAGCGTAGCCATGGTGTCCGACCAAGAGATAGCAAAAGGAGTAGAGGCTGTGCTCCGCCTCCGGCAATCTGACCCTAACACCGTCACAACCTTAAACGGCGTTGTTCAGCAACTGGAGGCGAAACTAGGCCTCGACCTGTCCACAAGGCCAGCTTCATCAGCCATCAGATCTCCTCTCTATCACCGACCCCCTCTACAGACCATTTGTCCCCTCAGTACCACCCCAAGTCCCTTCCCACTTTGCCCTTCCCCCGCACCACCACCTCTACCGCTCCGCCGACGTTCTCAACTTCAACAACCCTCCGCCGCCGCAACCTCAACTGCAGAGACAACAAAGGGAAGCAAATGTTCTCAATGCGGCTGCTAATGCCTCTGAAATTCCGAAAGAAAGGTTTCCCCCCCCCCGCCTCCCTTTTTTTCTCTCGGTTATCTTTTGTTTAGCCTTTTGGGTATTGTACATAATGCAAGCAAATTTTGTTTTCCTGGTAGTAAAATTAGGGTTGGTGTGGAGTTGGGTTTCTTGCCTCTTATCAGTTGTAGAAGTCATGATTTCATTTTTCTTCCCCAAAATAATTTCAAAAATGCTAATGGGTTGCCGTGAGGAAGTGTTAAACCTTGAAAATTTTCCTTCTTTAAGGGGGAACAAATTCCCAGATTGCCTTTTAGCTTTTTATTCGTTAAGCAGGGGAACAGCTGCTCACTTTACTATTATTTGTTTTATCTATGAAGTAGACAATAGTTCGATGAATATTGCAGTTTTTACCTGCTAAAGAACAGGTTTCTCCTTGCAATGTCACCAATAGGAACAATCTGGCATATATTTGTAACGAAATGTTCCTTTTAATTGATTATTTTGTACAGGGAAAAGTGTGTGCTTGCTCACATGGTCGAGTATAAGGATTTGAGTCAAGTGCTCTAGGTAAGAACCACTGAGAACTTTACCTAAAGGGCTAGCAAAAAGTTAAAGGGCAGGGTAAAGATCATTTCAGTGAGGCATTATCATAAGCTATCATGGCCTTTCAATTAATAGTAGATATACTGAACTTCAAACCTAATTGATAAGTGCCAATTAAATAGCCTAACTCAATTCCTAGGTAAGTTTCTTGAATCATTTGCAATGCTTCTACAGTCTTGTCAGAGCTGTTATGGTGAAAGAGATTCAGAATAAAATTAGTAGCCTGCCCCACTTCATGGAATTACGACTTGTGATTGTTGTTGTAGAATGAAAAAAATGAGCTGAAACTCAGTTTACAGGCTAAATTATGCTCATAAGTAATTTATGTCTAGTTTTGGTTTTCCTTCCAATGGCTACTGTTTGAGCATATTTTGTCCACAAATGCGCTATTCTTTATATGTAAGGTGATACATAAAAAGTGAGAATAGAAAGCAGGGTTGCAACTTAATGCTTTGGCATTTTGCCTTCTTGTGTTAGTGAACAGTTAGGTGCAGCAACTTACTGACATATGAATACATCAATATATTCATTGCTTTTATACTAAAACAGATGTCCCCTATTTTTTTAATATCAAAATTAATACGCTGGCATACTGTTCTCCTGATACTTTTCTCAGTGGAATGTAAGAAATGGCTAGCTGAAGAGTGTATGCATTGTGCTTGCACTTTCTATGGTTTGTCTCTCCTATTGAGCAGCAATACTGTATGCCCATTTTTGTTTTTTAACTTGCTTGACTTTTCAATATACATCTCTCTGCACTTCTTTTTTATTCAATGCACCAAAGATAACCTAGTATTATCTTTCACTGCAAAACTGTGCAATGTAGCATGTAACTTGATCGTCTGTCATTGAAAACTTTAATCTAGTACTCCTGCTGGAACCAAAAGAAGAGGAGGGTCAGGAGGCCTAAACAAGGTTTGTGGTGTTTCACCTGAACTTCAGGCCATTGTTGGTCAGCCAGCGCTGCCAAGGACTGAGGTGATTCTAAGACCAAGCTATTTCTTAGTCAATTTTATCTGTGATCTAAACCACTCCTTATTGTATGGGAATTCTATAATCTGCTTTTGGCTGGTTCAGATTGTGAAGCAGCTTTGGGCATATATTAGGAAAAACAATCTCCAGGATCCAAGCAACAAGAGGAATATAATCTGTGATGAAGCTTTACGCATTGTGTTTGAAACAGATTGCACTGATATGTTCAAGATGAATAAACTGCTTGCTAAACATATTATTCCTCTTGAACCTACGAGTATGTAATATGAAATACAACTCATTCGGTTCTGAGTTTTTCTCAGCTTGTATAGGTTTTATCCTTTTTACCCTTTTCCCTTAACATGCAGAAAAATCAGGCCAAGTTAAAAAGTTGAAGCTAGATGTTGAATCTGCAACTGGAAGTGTTGAATCTGGTCCACCTCTGGTAGTAATATCTGAAGCCCTTGCCAACTTTTTTGCTACTGGAAAAAGGAGATGCTCCAATCAGAGGCCTTGAGATGTGTTTGGGAGTACATAAAGGTTAATCGTTTGGAGGTAGGCAGCCTTGTTGGTGTATTTCCGCCATTTACTTGATCATAGAGACAAGAGTATACCTCCCCTCTCTCTCTCGCATGTTATATATGAAAATATGAATGCATGAATGCATAAATGCATGTAGGTGACTATTGAGGGTATTTCACCATGCTTCTATGGGAAGTTGACTAAGCAGCTGACTTGTGCTATGTTGCTAATACTTAAGCCAACTTGCTAATCAGAAAATAAACTCCATACTTATTCATCTCTCAACGGTAACTTGTCAGTATCTGGTTAGTTGTTTGCTGGAATTATTCTAGGATAGTAGTAAACAGATCCTTACGGCTAAAACTTCAAAACCCCATTTAAGGAATAAGTATGTAGGTTTTGTACAACCTGATTTCTCGGCCAAACATAGATTAAGCGTGATACACAGTAAACCAAAACTTTAAATCAGAAAAGTATAAATGCAAGACACAGCGATATACGTGTTCGGATCAATAAATTCTACTCACGGCAGAGGCTCCGCCTCTAGTCAATCTACTAGATCTCAAGTTTACAAACGATTACAAGATCATGAACAGAAAAATAGAAACAGTATTGCAATACAACTGAAAAACAGAATGGAAAAACAACAAGATCAAGGTAGATCTGTTCTATACCGATCTCACGATCAAGGCAAAAATCTGTTCTATCAGTCAACAACCTCTCATGTCTCAGGCGTTTAAAACACATAGAGATTAAGCAATAACCGTTCTTACCGTCAGATCTTACCATGGAAGCAACCAAAGAATCGATTGAAACATAGATCAGAACGAAGGATTCACGAAGAGTGTCTCGCTTCAAGAATCGCCGACTTAGGGTTTTCAGAGAGAGAGAGAGCACAAAACAAATATCAGAAAGTTTTGGAGATTAGGGCATCGAGCTGCCCTTTTATAGCAACGCCAACATGGGTAATCAGGAATGGGCTCGGCCAGCAGCACAAGAGGCAACACGGAAATAATATGGGCTCGGCCCATATAAACACAACAGCCCAAAGATATTAATAACATGCAGCAGATATATATATTAACATCATATATATATAACAGCATATAATGAGACATATTTATATTTAAATGAAACAAATAAAAATGCATCTCAGCAACATGTAACAGCATGCCAAAAATCTGATAAAACTATTTTGAATCACATAATATCAACAAAGTACTATTCATAAGCCATAATCAGAAGCATTGTTGAACCTTATTTAACCTCCTTTGCTTGTGGCATTTCTTAAATTATTTTTGGTTTTCCATGTTTCATATTTGTAGATTTATTGGGAGTATCCTATTTTTGTTCTCATAGGATCCTATGAACTCAATGGCAATAATATGTGATGCAAAGCTTCGGGAGCTTTTTGGATGTGAAAGCATTTCTGCACTGGGTATATCAGAGATGTTGGCACGCCATCATCTATTCAAGCAATGCTGATTTCTGGTCATATGAACTGGTTAGTCCTAAAATGAACTTAAAGTGATCATCTTCTTGGAGCTAATTTTTATATTCTGTCAGTTTATAGCTTGTTAACTGTCTTGCCATCTTCTGCTATTGCTCGCTTTTGTGTCTATGTGTTGGTTTCACACTTGCGTCCCCCATCAGTTTCACTCATTCAGAATTACAAGGCTTTTTTTTTTTCACCTATGCTTGGCTGAATAATGCTATCTTCCATTTAATGTCTTGCAGGTTTGAAGTGATACTGCCGTCTAGTTATTTGTGATGCCATGGAAGATGCCCAATGAACATGTTGGCCTATATGTTGTTGTTCTCTTTATTTTTAGGTTCCTTTTGTTTATTGACTTGGTAGTTGTGATGCTTTGGGCGACTTGTTTATTTACAACTAGAATGTAAAAATGTACATTGGCAAGTGGAAACAGATGTTTTGTAATTATCCCATGAGCCTGGTTGAGATTTTGTTGTCAATCTAGAGTTATTATCCCTTGCAAATGTCTAACCTTCCTAGGCTGCATAGAAGTTGAAGTTTATTGGAGTAATAAGTTCTGTCGGCTTCCTGGCACCAGAGCCTTTGATGTGCATTTCAGTATCTCTTCTTCTCATGGACATAGAATTGATTAATCATGTTTCACATCCTGTTGACTTGGTCAGATGGGCAGAATTACGGATGAAGCGTGATATGATGTTATGGGCTGTGCCTGTTTCATGGATATGTAAACCCCAAGGCTTTGTTTCTTTCATCTTCATTTCGAATTTTGTTTCTTATAATGACCAATATGCAACGGTTGTTACATTGATGCTAGATTATGTGAAGCTGCAAGTTCTGTACATATCAATGAAGACTATATGATCGATCATCATCTGTTTTAGAAGCCATTTCCATTTGATTCTTCCTGACAAGATTCAGGCTTTGCTGCATTGTTGATTTGCCTCAAGGGAAGTCACTTTTGCAAGTAGAGGCACCAGGTGGTATGATTTGGATCTTATGCTATGGCTTCTTGCAAAAGAGCCTTGGAAACAAGAGTAAGGCTATCATGAGGAGAAGAGCCAGCAGGAGATATATTGATCTCTTCATATTACCCTTGAACACTGCATTGGATCCAATCTTGTCCATTACAGTCATCCAAGAACCCATCATTTTCTGCCAAAAATACAAATGAGAGTTGATTATACAGTCTCTTGGCAAAATTGTGTCGTAGATGTATCTTTGTCAATTTGTCGCTTACCAATCTAAGAGGTTCAATGTGAAGCAGTGGCTCCATGAACATCTCCACATTCCTAAGTCATCCATGTAACAGCCCAATGATAAGTTTAGAATTATTGTTAATACGTGCAAATTCATTAAATGCTATCCTATTTTGGTTTTTTTGCTAGAGAAAAGGGCAATGAGATTATGTTTTGACTTTTGTTAGCAAAAAGGATTAAACTAGTGCCAAGAGATCATTGCATGCAAAATGAGCATTGCCTAATTCCTATCTGGCTCATGAGGCTAGATTTTATGCTGGCCAATTTAATACTTTGTTGTTTATGGTATATATGAGAATTATCTCAAGTCATTGTGGATAACAATTATAAAAATTATTAGTGATTGTAATATTAACATCTTTACTTTTTAACTCTCCTTTAAGAATAACGGATGACTATTCAAATTTATATAGGGATATAACTCAAAATTGAAATCTCTAATTTCATTTAAACCTAATTTTTTTTAGAATGGCAAGTGACTATCCATGTGGAGTGACTCCATATAATCTTTTTTTTTTTTTTATGTGATTATTACTTTCCTCACCTTATCATAACTTTCCCTTGGTAGGCATGGCACATGTACAAGCTGAAACCTTTCCCTAGAGGTACATGAGTCTTGTTGCATTCTGCAGGAAAAAGGGGAAAAGCTAAACAAGCACGCAGATCTCGTATCGCAAAATGCCTGCAAAAGAAGATAAATTTCTTCAAAAAAATTAGGAGGACAAACCTAAACTCCAAGAAACACCAACATTCATCCCATCATGAAGTGTGGGTTGCACCACAAACTGAATGCTAGTTCCCATGTTTTTCATCAGAGTGGAGAAGAAATCCAACACTTGCTGCAAGAAAACAACCCCGGCCAAATCAACTAAACAGATTGTCTATGACCACAAAATATCAACCCATCTTACATAAAACCAAGTGAAGGTGCTAATTTTGAACGCACCTTCTTCCCATAGAAGGGTTGAAACGTGGAGATGAAGTTGGATAGGCACTGGCATTCTTCCTCGATTATATCAGACAACTCGCTGATATTTCTGTGTTTTATTGCAGTATAAAGCTTAAGAACCGCCTCCAAAGCGCCGTTATCTTCCTCTCCTGATCCTGAATCTTTGGCGCTCAACGCCGCCATTGATATGCCTCCGTACCTTGAGCAGAAGCTGAATTGAATGAAATCTTTGCGGAGCAATAATGGTAAATGAACGACGGCGGAAATATTTGCTTTGTGAGGAGAGTTTTTGAGATGACATTTCAGACTGAGACAAGGAGTGTATGAAGTTCTTGCTCCACAGACCAATAATGGGAGTGACGCTGAGATCATTTTTTACAGCTGAATGTGGTGGAGGAGGAGGGCATTGGGCATACCCATCTGAATGTATATATGTTTGGAATTCACTCAATTAACAGGGCCAAGATCCAAGAATGCATATGTCTTGTAGAAGAAGAATACTGAGAAAGGCTTCAAACGTATGCAAACGAATAAAGAAAGCAAGCAACGTAGTATGGCAGCAAGCTAGGGATCTTTCCTGACCTGACAGTTGCAGCAAAGGCAATGAACGGAACAAAAGGAAGTTGGCACATTCTATTCTATATATTTAGTTATCCAAAAAAGGCCAAAACAATAGAACCCATGCTTCCATAATTAAACATTTTTCTTCCCTTTTTTTGTTTTAAAATACATAAAATCAAACAAAATTAAATTAAATTGATCTGAATAATAATAATAATAATAATAATAATTATATGCTTCAATACTCTAGTTTTACATGTATATTGTGTGTGCTGTGCTCGACTTCTGATATTGTATTTGGGCAACAGGTGGCATTCTGTCTGTATGTATTGGGCCAAGTTTTACTTTTTCACGTCTCAGTTGTTGAGATTGGGCCTCAGGTTCTCATAAAGATGGTTGTTTTAGTTGGGCCTACACTGTGTTAAAAGGACACTATAAAGGAAGGGTCTTCGATGTTTTGGACTACTAAGGTCGTTGAAGTACCCAACATCAACAGCGAGCGAGAGAGAGAGAGAGGGGTGATTGATTCAATGGCGGAAGATTTGGTGTTAGACACAGCGATCAGAGACTGGGTGCTGATCCCTCTATCGGTGGTGATGGTTCTGATCGGAGTTCTTCGCTACTTCGTCTCCAAGCTCATGCGCTCTTCTCAGAACCCCGATGCCAAGATCGTCAAAGAAGGGTCTCTCTCTCTCTCTCTCTCTCTCTCTCTCTCTACACGTATATATGTATAGCCCTACGTGCGAATTTGATTTTTCTAATGTCATATTCCTTATGGGTCATTCAGGCAGGTTATAATTAGGGCTAGAAATCTACGAGCTGGCGCGAATTTCATTCCTGCTAAGTCGTTTCGAGCTCGTAGGGCTTACTTCAGCAACGAGGTTCGCTTTCATTCTTTCTTTTTGTTCGTTAAGTTTGTTGGAAGAAATTTTAATTTATCGTCTCAGGTTGACAAGAGGATAAAAGGATTGATTTTTTATTTAGGTTAAACTGGAAATTAATTGAATTCAAGCTTACGGCGCCTTGTAGATTGATTTTTTTTTTTTATTTTAGTTGGTAATAGCTGTTGGAATTCAGTTATGGCGCTCTTGTTCTCATCAAAGCAAGCATTGTTAGCTATCTAAAATGAAAATATGAAGCCCGGCGCTAGAATCTTCAATTTGCCTTCAATAGTGGAAGTGATTTTGCTGCATTAATGGCTAATTTTCTACCAAATACCACGAGTTTCTGTATTTTAGATCCTATATGGTTTATAGGAATCATGATTAGTTTTATAGACAGAAATATAGTGATGGAGGCGACATTGGATAATGGCAACTTGGGTCAGCACGTAAACTGATTTAGGTCCAATAAATAAATGAAGCTTCTTTCAATATATCTTGACCTTAAATGTATGTGATACTTTCTAATCTTTGAAACAAATAGGCTTGGAGTCTACATAAACATTTTGAGGATTTTACATGTAATATTGCAGGAGACTGGTTTACTTCATGTCCCCAAGGGCCAGGCACAGAATGCACAGGCACAAATGTTTTCTGATCCAAACATGGCCATGGATATGATGAAGAAAAATCTTTCAATGATCATACCCCAGGTGCTGAATTTCTGTGTGGTTTTTCATCTTTTCTTCGTTGTGTACTCCTTTTCCTTTTGGGTTGCACTTGCTTGGGTATATTGCTTGTTTGCTGTTTTATATACTTATTTACTTTTCCGTTTGTTGGCCAGACTCTTACATTTGCCTGGGTTAACTTCTTCTTCTCTGGATTTGTAGCAGGTCAGTCTTTTTATCTCATTGAACTATAAGAAACATAAGAATTTGGTCTATTGGCCCATATCAAATTCATCCCTTTATGTTTCCAATAACTTGCTTATATGTTACTCGTATGCTTTGTATGTTTCTTTCTTGTGTTTTCCTGGATTGCTTGTCTTCAATCTACTGTTTTTGTTTTCTTTTGCCTTTTGGTTCCAAAATTGAAGAGAGTGCTTCTGCTTACATACATATTTCACATGTAATCCTTGAGTCTTCCAACCACATATGTCAGTGTGTGTGCATATTGATGTTATTAAGAATATATGTGCCTAATTTCTGTCTCTCCAGCAAAGATACCTTTTCCACTGACTCAGAGGTTTAGATCAATGCTGCAAAATGGTATTGACTTGAGCACTGTGGATGTTAGCTATGTCAGCAGTCGCTCATGGTACTTCTTCTTCTAGCTCTTCAACTGTCTTTGGCATCTAATGTAACATTATTTTATTGGCTAAAAGTAGCTGGTTGCTAACGGCGTTTTTTTGGTCAGGTATTTTCTAAATTTGTTTGGATTACGGGGTTTATTTAGTCTTATCTTGGGAGAGGAAAATGGTTAGTGTCATTTGACCTTTGAATCTATATTATGTTTCAACCTGTTCAGGTTTACACCTCAATCATCTTTTAATGAGGTCTGATTGTTAGTTTACAGTTTTGCAATTTCCATGAATACTAATTTTTTAGAAATTGACCTAATATTCTATTGCAGCCGTGGATGATACGCAGCGTATGATGCAAATGAGTGGATTTGGTTTTGATCCTAGCAAGGTTTGTTTTTCTCCAATGTTCCTTTTATTGACTTTACATGTTTAAGCAGAACTTGAAAGTATACAAGCTTGAAAGATTCCCATTTTTTTGCTTTTCCTCTCAGACAACTCTCTTACATGGTATTTATTCTGTGTCATGAAAACTGTAGTTAGGTGATGTAGTATGTGTCCAAGCTCTGGCTTCATTCCACGGTTAACTGGGGGATGTTTTTGAAAGTCCCTTTTGAACTTGTTGGGTGAACCACAGCTGAGTTTGATGGAGGTCATCTAGCTTCTAGGGAATTTTTTTTCTCTTAGTAGGTAAATATCACTATACATCTTGGCAATGGAGATGGCAGCCATTTTGGATTGGTTAAGAAGTTTGTTTCTTTAAAGATTTTACTAATAATGAGGATTGTTAAAATATGAGTAACTGATGTGAGGATATTAAGTTAGACGTGTGGCCATACAAGAGAAAATAAAATTAAAAAATGAAATTATACATAATAAGGTTAGAGTGATGCCTATTAAAGATAAAATGCGTGAAACAGATGAAAATGATTTGACCATGTCATGTATGAAAAGAAGCTATTTAGATGCATCTGTGAGGCTCATGGATGGAGTAGAAGAAATTTATAGTAAGAGAGAGAGGAAGACCAAAGAAAATTTGATAGGGAGCCCTTAAACACGATATGAGGTATAACGACCTTGCAAAGTATATGTCCATGGATATAAATGGTTTGAAAATCAGAATTCATGAAGCAGATTCGAGTGGAGTAGTTGTTGTGAAGATGAGGGCTGCATGGGCCAGTTGGGCACAATTTGGAGTCTTATATGTACATCCAAACTCTAGACCCTTAGTTCATTTTGTAAGTTACTAGTGTCTGTGCAGAGATTCAATGCTGATATGGTGGACAAGTTCTTCTTTAAGTATCAATAAGTGGCTTGTATCCTGTTGCATGCAGTAATGTTGATAAAAATCTCAAAGTCTTAAGGCTTCTAAGCTGCCTATTGTGGATCAAAAGAAGTGTGTGATCCCTGTCTTTTATCAGATTTTTTCTAGTTCTATGTGTCTTATCTTTGTTTTATGCAATAAAGGCCCTCTTAGGTAGAGGCTCCTTTTGTTAGTTTTTAGTATAAAGGTGGTTGTGGACATTCAGCAGTTTTCTCATGTCAGGATTCTTGTTGTAATACTAGTTTCCAAGATGAACAAGCTCATATTTTTAGAAAATGTAATGAACATACTTATCTGAAAATAATAGTAATATTAATAAGATGGGTTGATAAAGTTGCGCTCATGGAAGGTGCTGCTATGGAGTTCTAGGTAGATTGATTTGGTAACCTCCCAGTTGCCACCAACAGACTTTTTACTTGGACTGTTTGGTCAAACATTGGTTAATGGGAAAAAAGGCACCGGTTTATCTTTCTCTTTTTTATCATCCATCGGGTTATCTGAATGAGATGGGGGTGGAAATATCTATAAAACTAGCCATCGGGTTTATCTTGATTCACTAACACAAAGGCCATGGTTTCAGCATTAGATATGCGGTTCAGATTCTGATATTGGAATTAAGTATGTGCTCAAAAGACTAATTGTTACGAGGAAATCCTGTTCTTTTGAATTGAAGACTGCTTTCAAACAAGTGGATTGAGTTTTAGGAAAATTGGAATTTTTTCTTTTTTAGTTGCAGTATTATTTTCCCAAGAAAAGGGGCGTTCATGTCAAGATCACATGTAACGCCATCTTCTTGATTCTACCTGTGATCCTGAAGCATGGTAAACTGGCTCTCCCTGTTTGATTTTGGCTTTCCCCAGGGTGTTATTTCCTTGAACTAGATAAAAGGGGGCATCAACTGGTTGCTTTTTGTTTGTTATCAATCAGTTATCACTAGAAGGTACTAATGAAAGGAATGCATGAGGTTACTTGCTTTGCAAGGGTCAGGGAATATTTGTTTTTGGAAATAGTCTTACCCCTCTTTTTAAAGAGGCTGCTTAACTTGAATCCATGACCTTCTAATTAAAAAGGAAAAACCTACCATTGGTATCAGTGCTTGCCCTGCACTAGAGGGTACTAACACCTTAGATATTTTTGTTTTGAACCGCATAATCTTAAACAAGATGCTCATATTCCTACTTTTGTACATTTATGGGATGTTTCTTAACGTCAAATGTGATGACTAAAACCTGGAAAGAATAGAATGTTACTGCTTGGGCTTGTGAAATGTCTGAATGGGGGGTATGTGATGTACAACATTCAACGTACGCAAGCAACATTAGAACATTGTCTATACTTGATTGGTGAACTAGTACAAAAACATTTTAAAGTACAATCTCATATTTATCTCAATGGGCTTATTTGTATCTTATTGTCCCAGTTTGTTGGGCTTCCAAAATAAACCTAAATAAATACCTTTCAGCCCGATAACTGAGGTCAACCCCGCATCTTCCTTGTAAGCTTCAAACTTCAAAGTACATGAGTTTCTTAACATATTGATGCTCTCTTCTCTTCTAAGAGAAGCAATATAGTCAGAACAAATATACATCAGATATTAAGCTACTTTCTCTTTGATTATGATAGACTAGGATTAGAGTTCTTTGGTATTTATTACATTAGCTTTATATCACCTTTTGGATATGAAATGTGATTCATAAGAGTTCAGATCATGAATTGATTCTTATTTGACATTCTTTGTGCTGTTAATTTAGAGTTTGGGAGCTGAGAAAGACGGTCTTGACATAATTCAGCACGAATGGGCCCTGCCAAAATTTGAGCAGCGAGCCGAAGCAGCATTGAGAAAATTTGTGAGCTGATTGTGGGAAGATCTGATTTTCCTTCTGGGTCAGTTTTCCCATGGATTTTCATGCGACCTTCCATCCCGGTGAAACTGTTTACACCAGCAATGAACTCTTACCGTGCATGATACCAGCAATATATAACTCAGCTCTAGTCGCTTTCTCTCTTAACCTGGTTCTATTTAGAAACGCAAACTCTGCAGGTTTCTGCCTGTAACTGTAATAACTTCAGTTAGTCGCCTAATCTCAGAATTACAGCGATTGGCATGATGAACTGTTCCCTTAGTTGAACTGCAATGTACCGAATTCGATTGCTTTTTCAAGTCTATTTGTGTTTGTAATGGTTCACGTCCGGTAATCTTGGGGGTTGGGGGGGGGGGGGGGGGGGGGGGGGGGGCGGTGTTGTTTGAGAATGGCCATGGGCAAGTTTAAACTTTGAGACTGACCAGCATCAAGCTGAGCTGTGGCAGCAGAAACAGTTGGGACCTTCTGAACCTTCACATCTGATGCTTATTGCTAAGGAAGGCGCAGAGCAGACAGCCCTTTTATAGTGGACCAGGACTGTGCGTTGATTTCAAAAGAATCGAAACGCATTTGCCTTGCCGACAAGTAATGATTCGAAGAAAAGAAACCATGCCCCCAAAAGAACTTTTGAGGTTGTTGTATTGCCCGCTGGCTTCATTCAACTGATTGAAATTCCGAGGTTGTTCTGTAGCCACTGGCTTCATTCAATTGATTGAGCACCCAGACATGCACGGCTGCTTTTTAGTTTCTTTCAAAGCAAGCCCTTTAATTCAACCGCAATCTTATGGGTGGGTGTAAACGCAAGTATCAATGATCAAAATTGAAAGACTTTGTTTTACTTTTGCGGTACAAAATGCAAAATGTAATGATAATAGGCCCCATGTTATTAGAGGCTTTTATCAAAGGCATGACATCTGCTTGCTGCCACCTTCCACCTGAAAGTTGATGTGGCTTTGCCTTTGCCCATTACGGCATTACTTTAGCCATCTGATTCTGATTGATGGTTTGGTTTATATTTACTGGTATTAAAAGTCACTAATTCTCTTCTCTTCACTGTTCATCATTATTATTCTTTTATTATGTTAAAAGGAAATACAGCTTCCTTTTCCTGTTAGAAAAGCTTTTCATCTTCTCTTCTTCAATTGAAGGCCCCATTTGAAAGTCACATTGAAGCGTCGTGTGAATGTGACATGTTCATTTCCTTTTTTGGCACCTAAATAAAGGGGCTTGCCCACTGCCCTCTGCCCGCCAATGGGGTCACCCATCTGGCCTAAATGAATCCGAATCAGAAGCAGCCATCCGGAATCCGGATCAGTGACTCTCTCTGTCTGTGACGCAGAACCAGAGATAAGTGCCACTTAAGACTTTCATCCCATAGCAAGAATACACGTGGCATGTGACTGTGTGTGGACCCCATATGTGGGGCCACTCTCCCACCGTCCACCTTTCAATCAGCCGTTTCCATCTTTACAGAATTCATTCATACATACACGTCAGACACAGCACATCAATATGGCCACACGGAATTGGGTGCACATTCACATGCACGCGAGCGAAGCAAAGGAACGGAAGGATCAACCAAATCTCAAGACATCACGCTCCGTCTGATACCCAATTGTCACCTTGTTATGATGCATTGCATTGAGATTCACAATACCACTTTCTTAATTCAATCACTGCTCCTCATCGTGACCTTGGCAAAGGCGTCCTTATTGGTGGACCCCGATCCAACCAAGCTCATGACTGTGATCCAGCGTGGCAGATCCGGCGGAGTGGGCCCCAGTTCACGAGCCCGGATCCGGAAAAGCATCCCACACGTTTGGGGCCCAGCTTCTTTAGAAAGGGCGGTGTCCATGTGTAAGCCCAGTTGGCCTGTGTCGAAAAGGAAAACAAAGTTGGTCGTATCATCAATTTTGATGCTTTGAATTGTGATCGTAGGTTTGGGGGGGGGGGGGTCCCATTTAGGGCCCCCGTCCTAATCCTACTACAAGTCCCCATTTCTTTGTTTGCCTTTTGCCTTTGCCCCCATGAATTCCTTAATTAAAGAGAGAAATTTTCGTTTTTGACCACAACAGTTGAATTAATCTAAAATCCTTCCCTCCCTCCCTCCCTCATGTGTGACAAATCTGAGGATTTTATTTATTATTTGTCACCACTATGGGAAGTGAGTTTCAGCATTTCTTTAATCTTTTTGACAATAGAATTAATTAACTGAAGGAGAAGGACACTGACATGAATTGAAATTCAAAAAATACAAAAACATAAAAAAGATTCCATTCTTAGATGTATAGATTTGATGCAGTAAATTGGCTGCTTCTGTAATTTGTATTTGCCTTTTATGATGATGTTGAGGAAATCTAGCCACTACCCACTACCCCAATAGCCCCATCATCCAACAAAATCATGGCTTAAATCTGGGAATTCAGGACACACTAATTAATTACTTTCTGCTTTTCCTAAAAAGAGGGGGATTAGAGAGGGAAATTAATTAATTAACAAATGGAAATGGTAGAGCATGAAAGCATGATAATCCCTACTAATGTGGCCTACTGCAGAGTAAAGAGGGGAGGGAAGGGGGGGGGGGGGGGTGGGGGGGTGATAAATGATAAATGATAAATGATAGTGATATAGCCATTGAGAAATGAGAAATGGCCTCCACCACCATGTGGAATTCCAGCCCATTTTCAGGGTTACAATGACAGACAGGCTATCAAATTAGGAAAAATTACCCCAAAAATAAATATATACTTCTTTAATTAGAGAAAGAAAACACTTACAACTGGACATGCTCATGTGTCGTTTCATGTTAGGAGATGTGAGATGTCAGTTTGCTGAGATTCCCTTCCCCGCGGTGCTATTGCATTTGCCCTCACTGCTCTCTTCTTTTTTATTGATCCTAATTATATTTTTATATGCCATCACACCATCTATACATATATATATATATATAGCTCTCCCATGAACCAATCCTCACAACCCATATCAGTATCACTACTCTTTCCACTCTCCCTTCCCTAATTATTCACTTTGCTCTTTGTGTTTCAAGTTTTCTTTCCCCACTAAGTGTGTATTTGCCTCTTTCTTTTACTTCCAATGGCCACTGTTGACGTTACTGTTGAGGTAACACAACTAGTTTTCGTAGTGTAGCATCTGTGATCATTTTCTTTTTTAAGAACTATATAGCTTAATGCATGCTGATCTACTCAATTTGATGGTGAGAATTAATTGTTTCTAGAGTAGCAATCTCTAGAAACCCAGTTCCAGATCCAGCCTACAAGTTTTGTTTCTCATGAATCAAGCATTCGATTTCTTTTTCTTTCTCAATTAGATAAGTAACAAGCTTGTTCTTGTTGATCTATCCATCTGGTGCATATCTAGTTCTAATCGTAGAATTCATTTGATGTTACATTGAGTGTTAGCTACCTACTACCATAATCAACTCACTGGCTGGAGATAAGAACCCACAAGTGGTTCTTTGCAAATAGTAGAAACAAGAAGAAAAAAAAAAGTGATAATCGTCCATCAGTCAAGCTTGACAGTATGTGATTTGATCACTGATCATGCTCCACCTTCAGTGATATAAGATGATCAGCCCATCATCTAACTGCTGCTACTTCGGAGTGATCTCCTAAGTTGCAGTCGGTTTTACATATTATAGTTTAATTTGGTGCAAGCTAACGTGGATAGATATCTACACATCCCCACAAGGTTGAAGCTGGTTTAGTTTGCCTCGTCATTCTCTTCTCTCTTTCTCTCTTGAGTTTTCTAAGTGGAAAGAGGAAGATAAGGAGAAGAAACTAAAACAAGATCATGATCGTCCAAGCCCATGTTAACTATACGCACTCTTGGCAAAACTTGTCGGGCTTTCCAATGTTTTTTTGGGGGGGGGCCTGTGTTCAGTATGAAAATCAGAACATTGAACCATTGATCAGTATAATTTGAGGGCAAGATTAATTTAATTCTAGAATATTACGCATTCATGGTATATGTTTATCATAGATGATGTTCGTTTTCTCTACTATTGCTTCAAAGATCTAAGACTGGGTCTTGTAGGTCCCTCCTGTCGCCCCAGCATTGCCAGAAAACGAAACAATTCATGAAGCGAGCAAGACCCAAGAGCCACAGCCGGAGCCCGAGCCAGAAAAAGAACAAGTGGGTGCACCAGCTGCCCCAGAAGGAGTTGAAGTGGCTCCCCCAGAACAGCCAGTGGCTGAGCCAGAAGTAGAGGAAGTGGCCGCACCACCTGCCCAACATGAGGAAGCTGTGGCTGCACCGGAAGAGAAAGTGGCTGCCCCAGAAGAAGCAGAAGTGGGTGCACCAGCTGCACCAGAAGGAGTTGAAGTGGCTCCCTCAGAACAGCCAGTGGCTGTGCTAGTAGTAGAGGAAGTGGCCGCACCACCTGGCCCACAAGAGGAAGCTGTGGCTGCACCAGAAGAGGAAGTGGCTGCCCCAGTGGGTGCACCGGGTGCCCCAGAAGAAGTTGAAGCGGCTGTCCCAGAGGAGCCAGCGCCAAAAATGACTGAAGAACCAAATGAGGCAGCACCAGCACCCGAAGAACCAGCCGCTGAGGGAGTGGTGGCTTCAGCTGATAAGACTGAGGAATAGACAGACAAGACATAAGAAGTGAAACTGCAGCAGAAGCTTGTTTACCAGTGGGCTCTCCTAAGGTTGCATTGCATGTCGAGTCGAGTTGAGTTTGTAATCTCATTTTTAGCCTATTTTTGGTTATTTGCCACCTCCACTACTACTACTACTATTAAGTTAAATTAAGCCTTTGTATGGGAGTTCTGGAAGCTAGGACCAATATTTGATCCCTGGGTTCCACGTCAGCATAGTTGCCAAGTGGCATATTGGGTTTGGTGCATACGGTGAAGGGTCGAGGCTTGTGGAACATGTATGGATGTCATCGGTCCCAGGAGGGTCAATTGAGTTCGAGACAGTGTGTTGAGATGTGGTCTCTAGGCTTGAATAATAACAACAATAATAATATTTCATTTTTGTTTATTATTATTAATAATATAAATTTTCTTTTGATCTTGGGTGGGGGCTGCATCTGCATCCTTGAGGAAATATTCAAATAAATCCTTATTAATTCCACCCGGTTTTTGAGTTCCATTTTGAAATAAAAAAATTAACTAAATTTGTATACAAAAAGAAAAAAATAATACAACACAATAGACCTATTGAAACGAAATGTGCAGTGCAGCTACTTACTCTGGAGATGAAGATGAATCTCTCTTGAAGATATTTCATCTCATCTCCAAGAGATTAAATATCACAAGCGAAGTGAAAGATGACATCTATGCTTCTCATCTCTCTTGAAGATATTTCATCTCATCTCCAAGAGATTAAATATCACAAGTGAAGTGAAAGGTGACATCTATGCTTCCAACAGTACGCTTAAGATAAGATGCAGGGCTCAAACTTCCCAAAGGCAAAAAGACAAAGGTTCTAACTTCTAACACCATTATAGCACCGAAATCTCAAGGGGGACAGTTTCTACACAAGCTTTATAAGCGAAGTTTAATATGTACAGGCAAATTTTCTTCCTTGCTTAACCTATCTGTTTTAATTATTTATTTATAGTAGTACCTACATATATAAACAGTTGAGGCACAGAAATTAAGAGACTTCATTTTTTTTTTTTTTTTTTTTGGGGGGGGGGGGGGCGCAAAACACAAAAGGGACTGAAATTCCCTACTACATAGATAACAGAAGAGCTAGCATTTTTTACCCTATGACCTGTACAAAGCAGCATACAAACTTTCCTTTTTATGTGCAATCTAAGTCCAAATCTCACCAAGTACCAAAGCTGCAGCCAACATGTTCCTGGGTCACAATTTGAAGCCGATCTTGCATGACAGACATTGAAGTATAAGGCGGAAAGCAAAGCCGGTAGAAGCAAGTGTGCGAAGAAGGCAAGCGATCAGAGGGTTCTGAAGACTTGTATATGTAAAGATGAGAAGCCAAACCACCAAAGCCCTCTACGGGTAGATATTTTATTGAAGTCCAAAAAAATAGGAGAACCTTTCTCTGCTCAGCTGACATTCGCCCTACAATCTGCAAGATTCTCGAGAAATTAAAAGAAATAATCAGTTAGTGGTGGGGGTTGGGGAAGGGGGCATTAACTTGGTCTTTATATAGGATACTAGAACAAAAATTTGACTCAATGAAACCTGATCAATCCCCTAACTACTTTTGCATAGACAATTCAATTCTGTATTAACATCCATTGATATATTTCTTCTCAACTGATGCACCATTTTGCATGTCAACGGGGAGAAAAATTCAAAATAAAGAATCTGTGCACTTATTTCATCTTGCTTGCATGAATGCACAGCACAACCTTCCGGAGTTGTAACGCCTCCAACTTGAATTATGTTATTAACTCCAAACCCATTCTCTGTTACTCAAAAAGCCTTCCTATTTCAGACCAATTCTGCATCATCCAGCCGTAAACTAGTGCTGCTTTACACATCTATTTCATTATTTCTTTAAAAACCTTTAGAAAAATAAAAGACATTGTAAGAAAATTAGGGAATCCAAAACAAGTAAAAAATAAAACAAAAATAAATGTTAGCACCTGGGAAATAAACATCTCAGGCTGAGCACTAGGAATGCCTCACCTGGAAATGATGTGCATTATCCGTACACTTAATCATTTTCTTCACAAATTCACATCCTATCTACCATCAGCACCCACGTATCAATTTAGCAGCACAATGGCCTCATCATATTGACTCAGAAAATGACTTCAAAACAGATCAAATTATAATAAATCTACTCATCTTTAGCAGAGTATACTACTCAGATATGAAAGGGTATCTTAGACAAAAGGTTACCTTGAATGCTTGATCACAAGAACTTGCCTCCTCATTCAAACTAATTGTAAATTGATAGTTATGGATTATCTTAAGTTTCTATATAATCATTGAATAAATGTTGCTTAGGCACCACAAATTAAGTTTACCTATGAACAGAATTGCTTGATTGGAGGTGATAATGAGCCATGCTGGAAAAGCACTGAGCTCTCATCAAATATGCAGACTGTAAAAGCCCGGTGCCCTAAACCCCCATAATTCCTTTGCCAATAAAAATGGCTACATGTTGGAAGCTCTAGAGAAAAGATAAATTGCCTCATGTCAGCCACATCTCACTTCAGAAAAGACTGTTATAAGCAAACTCAAAATAATCTCACTACATATGAACCTCACTGTCCTTCAGTGGTCAAGTATTTCATGATGTCGAGAAGACCCACGACATCTTGCTAATAATGGTCTTCTGTTCTCTTGCCATGCATGTCCCAACATCTGCTTTCTCAATTCATCAGTTCCTTCAACATGCGTTTCAACAAGCAAACATTCTAGCTCACAAAATATTATGAACCTCCAGTGAGCAGGAGTTCTACCAATATCAGGCTATATCATTTAGCAATAAGCTGGAAGCAACTGACATGATTCGTCTGTCAGGCTTATTCAGACTCATTTTGAACACTACAGTTTTCACAGAAAAAGAAAATGTTGGCAACATTCAGATATCTGTTGGATGTTAATCTTTAACTGTCACATGTCTCAATTCTTAAATTTCATAGGATCACATTCCACATTCCACATTCCACATTGATGGCCCTATTCTTACCTCATACCCCGTCTTAGATATAAAGCTTCTCAGCAGAATGGTCACTTAAACATTAACTTAATCTTGGTTTCAAAATTGAAACTGATACTATTGGGCATGATAACCAAGTGAAGGCAAAGATCCTAAAGTTGAAAAATGATGAAAGCCATGGTTACCAGAAATGAACTTGCCTTTCTTTCATCAGGTTAATAGCTATATTTCTTAGGTTTAAGTCAATGCCTCTGTTTGCAGCCACTTCCACTTCTACCAGTATGTTGCATACCAAAAGAACCCTATCACATAACTTGTCTCAAAAACTTGTCTCATTTTGACAAACCTCAGGAAAGTTACCTAGATAAGAAGATAGTAGTACCCATAGTTCATCTCCATAGCCTTCTTAATCCAGAATTATTTTCTTACATTCTCCTTTCAAGCTATAAAGGTGAATCAGTCATAACAGTTTCAAAATGAGAGTATGATCGATTAATTTGATGCACAAAGTAGGGCCTAATCATTGTTACAAGGTGAATCAGAAAGTTTGAGCTGACTAATATAGCATTGTTACCAAACTAGTGTGGCAACTACTACCGGGCCTAATCATGAGAATTATAATCTTCAGACTAAAATGTTACATAGGAAGTATAACATGAATATTTTATTTATTTGTTTTCTGTGTTCTGAGTTTGTTTGCTCTTTGTCACATAGCAAAAACCTCTGGTTTGCAGCATGGAGGATACACACTGATATGGCTGGAATAGGACCTATACAACAAGGATTACATTAATGCTGAATCCACATATGGTAAATGAATAACACTCTTAAGGCATAGTGCTTGGTGTTTTTGGAGTTGTCCTTGTAGAAAGAATATGGAAATGAAGGAATTTAGTAAGATTGAGCAAGAAATGTGGAGATTCTTTTTTTTTTTTTTTTTTTTTGACTGAGCAGGAAGCACTAAATGAAACACAGGACGTTCCAAGCAAGTATCAAAAGTAAACGTTTGGCTGTTACTTATTAGCCACAGATGGTGCCTTAAGAAAGATATGCACAAATCAATGTTGATGCTGCTTTTTGAATGGGAAAATGGGGGATAGTGCAATCTCACGAAATCATACAGTCAAAATTTTAGGCGCGGTCAAAGTTTATAGATGTGCAATTTCTCTTGCAGCTGAAGATCATGCTACTAAAATAGCTGTATTTTGGGTTAGATCAAAGAAGTGCATGAAGGTAGTCAATGAGATTGATTCTCTAGATGGGGTACAAGCTTATTCAGTTGTTCTGGATCTACTAATAATGCTCACTGAACTTTACAAGCTCTGATTTTGGATATCCAGTCACTGCACCGAGAATTCTGCAACTGAAAGTTTGGTCTGATCGGTCCAATACTAACAGAAATTAATTGAGTTAGGACTTAGGATGATGGGCTCTTAGGAATAGTTATTCAGGATATCTGAATCCCACAGATCCATGCTTTAGTAAACAGGTTGGCTTATCTTGACTGTCCTTTGCACTAGTTCTAGTTTGTTTTCATTTCTGTTATTCTGGATGTGTGTCCTTAAATTGTATCTGATTCAGCAATTGCTTATATACAAATTATTAAAGACATGAATCATTGAGCATAAACAAGTGGCAGAACACGTGGAAGAGATATTTAGGCATCAAGGATTTGCAATAACCCTAGTAATGGATGAACTTACTAAACATATCTAGGTACACTGGTAGAGATGCTTTGGTGTATGCTATTTGCAGCACGATTACTAAGCTCAAGACAAGAAGAAACACTTTAGAATCTAGAGATTTTGAGTTATGTAGGTTGAAAACTGAATACATAGAATGTAAGTTTAATAAAAACATATGTTTGAACAATGTTATGGTAAAACTGAAAGATCAATCCATACCATGAAAAGATCAGCTTAAATATCTTGAATCAATAATCCAAAAACATGAGAAGATAGATTAACAATGATGCTACGCACAATTAAGGCAAGATGGTTAAACATTAAAACATTTTATGTGATAGCAAGATTTTGTTAAAGGTCAAAGTAAAATTCTGTAAGACAGCTGGTATGTACCAGCTTTGTTTTATGACACATAATGTTGTGCAATAAAATATCAACATGTGCAAAATAAAAGCTTAAAGAAGATGATGATATTAAGATGGATGTGCGGCCATACAAGAAGAGACAAATTAGAAATGAGATTATTTGTAATAAGGTCAAAGCAACTCCAACTAAGGATGTATGAGATACGATTAAAATGGTTTGGTAATGTTGAGAAGAAAGCCAATAGAGGTCTTGTGAGAAACAAATATTTAGCAAAAGAGATAGAGAGAGACTTAGAAAAACTTGGTGGGAGACTCTTAGGTATAATATAAGTTACAAGGATCTTATAAAAAATAAGGTTATAGATAGAAATGACTGAAAAGCTTTAATTCCTGTAGTTGACTCCACACTGGGATTAAGATTTGATATGTAGTCAGCAAGAATAAAGAAAATCATGCAGCACATATGGCATACCTTCCAAAACCAGAGTATCTGTGGATCCGTTTCTTTGTAGCCATTATATTCAGTATGAGCCATCCAGTCCTCAATTGAAATAACACTTTCACTTCCATGCAGCATCCAATCAAGATCTTCAAGCTCTAAACTTTGGAAGAACTTCTGGAGTTCTGAGTTGCAAAGGATATCAGAAAAACCTTGAGCAAAACGGGCTACCTGCTCGCTGATAGATGTGACAAACCTATGCTGAATAAGAAGATCAACATAATCTTCCCTGTTCTGACTATTCACTGCAACGTTTTTTCCCCCTGGGCAAAGTTCAACAATTTTCCTGTGTCCCAACTGTTCAACTTCTAGCACAAATGTTAGCCCCAGAGCATCTGAATCTACCATCTCAGCATCCATCTCCAAAATTTTCTTACAACTGCTATACAAGCAAGGATCTGCATCATGAATATCTTCCAAAGACACATACTTACCAGCCAGTTGTAAGAAAAACACACGATCTAAGACGAGTCCAACTTGCACCTTATGCATCAAGGCAAGGGCAATTACCCTGCCAGAGAAGCTAAAATATTCAAGGTGTAGGGGATCTACCTTGGATGCTGCACATAAATACAATGTAAAGTCACATTTCTAGTTCTGAACAAAGTTCAAAGCCTTAAAATTGATTTGCTCTATACTGAATGTGCAGAAAGCATCATTCACTACAGTATGTAGAAATAGTTTCCAGCTTTGAATGATGCATAGACAATGGTGGCACCTACAAAAATTGAAGGAAAATAGAGAGAGAGAGAGAGAGAGGCATATTACCAAAGTTTCATAGTGCAACATGGATAAGTGACGGTGCCCTCATTGCTTAATTATACATAATTTCATAAAAAGACAAAGCAAGATGTATTGCAAATATTCATGGTGGGAGGCCTCAGAGCAGGAAGGGAGGTATTAAGAAAAGCATATGAGTAGTTCATCTAAATAAATGTTCAAGAAGTGCAAGGCACTAAAATTTGAAGCCACTTTCTATTGTATGTTATAATAGAAAAATGTGGAGCAAAAAGTCAAATATCTCAAACAGCAAAAAAGTGAAAATACCTGGTGCTAATAAACAAATTTTGTTCCCCGTTCACCTTTTTCTCATATGTTATTGCAGAAACGATGGAGAGAAAACAAAAGGAAAAAAAATATCTCAACCAGTCAAAACTGAAATTACCCAAAGATGGCAAACACACCAACACCAATTCCAAAAAAAAATTGTTTCACTCACTAATTTTGATTGTTTAAGATAAAAAAACAGACTTTATCATCATCAACTGCACCTTATCAGCTTATCCTAACTAAGTTCAAGTCTGTGACACAACATTCATAATGTCAATTGACTTTTAAAAGTCACATTGACAATACAAATCCAAGTAAAAAATCAATGTGGTAAAATTTTATGCAAGATGTGCTTCCAAAAAGCAGATGCAGATATATTTGAACTCCTATCCAAATATCTTACACAGGATAAGAACACGTCCATAAATACCCACAGTGCAAGGCACAGCCAGGCTCATTATCTGTAGTGACAACCTGTCCCAGAAACTGTCACACATTATGGTCTTGGCGCGACATCGATCGTTTATTGGCGAATTTAAACTGTCTTCCTAGTCATTTTCCTTATGTTATATTGTTATGTTTTATTTACTTTATGCATTGGTATTAGTTTGGATATTACAGCTGTAAGGGGTAGGATATTTTAAGGGGAGGTCCACATGAAAAGGGGCCTAGAGAAAAAGACAAAAGAGTTGGTTATTGGGAGTGGGATCTGCTGTGGCAGCGCCCATGCTAGAGGTTTATATACCCCTACACTCAGCTTGTAACGGTATCGAATATCAGAAATGAATCATCTCTCTCTCTCTTCTTCCTCCCTTTTCTAATCTCTTTCTCTTATCTGCTGCTTCTTCTCCTCCTGAGATCTCCGACTGACCTCTCTAATAGTAGAAGCAGATTACAATGTCAAATTTGAGTTTGTGACAAACTGGTATTAGAGCACTGGTCCTAGGCATAACAGTAGAAGCAAGGATGGCAGATGGAACCCGCATGAGGAATTTTGAAACGCAACTGCAACAAGTTAGCTCGATGATGACTGAGCTCCAGAATAGAATGGGCCAAATGGAAGCAAGAGAAGTCCAAAACCAAGAAGCGATCCAAGCTATGGATAGCAGGATGGAAGGTGAATTGGAAGGAATGGGACAGAGGTTGGAAGGTATGGAGCAAATGCTAGATGGATCAATGGCTAGGCTATGAGATGACATGCAACAATTTATGGTAATGTTCACACGACAAAACTAGATAAGGATGGCTAAAAACTTTCCTCCTAGAGATAGAAATGAGCCTATATAACATAGAAGTGGGGGAAATAGGGGTCGTGCCAATGCAGAAATAGAGGCTGAGCCAAAAGAAACGTTGGAAGGAGTGGTGGGTAATGATAGGAATGGTGCGCCTAATGTGCAACATCTGGGGTTCACCATGCCCCGAATGGAGATTCCTATCTTTGAGGGGATCAACCCCCGGTGGTGGATAAAGAAATGTGAGAGGGCCTTTGAGTGGAACAATATATCAATGAGGCAGCGAGTAACACTTGTTGTAGCCTACTTTAACAAGGTTGTCGATGCCTGGTTCTAGGGGTGTGTAAGTGTGCAGAACGAATTCACTTGGGATGAGTTTGTGACCAAACTATGTGAAAGATATGGAGAAAGAAATAGAGTGGACACCATTGAAGAGTTCAACAAGCTAAGACAAACGAGAAGTGTAAAAGTGTACTTAAAGAGATTTGAGGTCCTATATGACTCAACAAAACCCACCCCTTACTAAAGCTTATTTCATGTTAAGCTTCTTGAGTGGGCTTAGTGAGGACATAAGGACAATGGTAAAGATGATTAGGCCCCAAACAGTAGAACAAGTGGCTGAGAGTGCAAGGTTACAAGAAATGATTATAGAAGCGTTTATGAAAAAATAGAGGCAACAACACAAGGGGTTAATAGTGGGACAAGTGTGGAGGAAGTATGAAACAGGGGACAGGGCCCAGCAAAGAAGATTGGTTGGCCTCTATTTTAGATGTGGGGATAAGTACCATTTTGGGCATCAATGTAGAAGGCAAATTCTATTACTAGAAGGGGAAGTGGAGGATGAAGCTGAGGGGTCAAAAGAGAAAGTAGAGGAGAGTGGTGAATCAGAAGAAAAGAATAATGAAGAAATTTCATTGCATGCACTCAAGGGAGTGACTAACAACAGAATAATTAAGATAGCATGGAGTATGAAGAATCATAATTTGCTGATCCTAATAGATGGTGGAAGCGAGTGGGATAAAGACTGGATATGTTGTTGTTATTGTTTAATAGATAGTGGAAGCACACATAGCGTCCTTGATGAAGGGACAGCTAAGAGGCTGAAATGCCTGCTCCAAGGAACTCAACCCCTAAATGTGACAGTAGCAAATGGCAGTAGGGTGCTTAGCAAATCAGCATGCCACGGGTTCATGTGGGAGATACAAGGAGAGAAATTCAAGGCAGATTTAAGGCTACTACAAGTAGGAGGATGTGATGTGGTGTTGAGGGTTAACTGGATGAAGGGGGTAAGCCCCATCAGTTTTGACTTCAATAGAATGGAGGTTTTCTTTGACAAGGGAGGAAGGAAAATGACACTGACTAGGGAAAGGGAAACGGGATCCTACAAGATGATCTTGGGGAAGAAATTGCACAAAATGCTGAAGAACAAATGGTGTCAATAGTCTCAATTTTTCTCAATGCCAGTCCTCCTAGTTAAAAAGAAATATGGCTCTTGGCGTTTTTGTGTTGACTACTGCAAATTGAATGCATTGACCATTAAAGATAAATTCTCTATACCCTTAGTAAAGGACTTGATGGATGAACTACATGATGCCCATTTCTTTTCAAAACTTGACCCTGGGGCAGGCTACCATCCGATCAAAATAAAACCCAAAGATGTCCATAAAATCGCTTTTAGGACACATCACGGTCATTTTGAATTTTTGGTGATGTCATTCGAGTTCACCAATGCCCCAACTACATTTCAGTCCCTCATAAACCAAATTTTTGAACCTTACCTAAGGAAATTTGTCCTAGTGTTCTTTGATGACATCCTTGTATATAGCCCCACCTTGAACCAACATATATCTCACCTTAAAACTACCCTTGAGATCCTTAGAGCTAACCAACTTTTCATCAAAAGGTCAAAATGTGCATTTGGATAGAATCAAATGGAGTATTTGGGGCATTTAATTTCTAGGGTAGGGGTTAGCACCAACCCTAAAAATGGTCAAAATGTGCATTTTTTATTTTTTTTTATTTCTGTCATGGCAGACAGGCGCGGGCTTGGCCTGTCGCCCGGCACTGGTGCACAGGCCCAGCCCGCCACACGCGCAGTGCGCGGGCCATGCACGCCATGCGCTCGCTAGCCACCCTTCGGCACCCCTTAGTGCTGCTCAACCGACCCGGAACAGATTCCGGCGCTGCTAGCCACGCCAGATCTGATTCTGGCACCGCTGCCAGTGCCAAATCAGTTCTATGGCGCTGCTGGCATGCAGCCCATGCTCAGATCTCATCCGGTAATTTTTTTATTTTTCAAAAACACCAATTTTAGTGTCCAATAATCACATGAACAAAACCATAAATCTGAAAAACGATTGCTCTGATACCACTGTTGTGATTACATAAATCTTATCATATGTGTAGCAGAATAAAAATTTAGTTTGCAGGTATCCCATTTTTCAAAAATTATGGTTTACAAATTGAAGGCAAAAACAAAAGATTATCACTTTGATGAAATCCGATTTCACCTAGGTTTCTCGTCGTATAATCCTCCAAGTGTAGGATGTCAAGTCGGTCCACCCGAAATCACTTATATCCAATAATATCAAGAGAAAGGGAAGTAGAAGAAATTTTTCACAAAAATCTCTAACTCACCTTTTGCATTCACACACACACTTCTTCAAAACTCTCTCAATTCTCAAGTGTTTCAAGAAGAAGAAACGAAGGGTTAATGGAGCTATTTATAGAGTTCCAACATAACCCCCTACTCCTTTAATGAGTTGGGCACCTTAAGCCCATTCCATTTAATGCTATTGGGCTAAGCCCAATCCAATGGAGTTTAATTATGTTAAATCCAATCCAATAGTGCCATTGGGCTAAGCCTAATGTACTAGCAAAAGGCTCAATCCAATTAATGATTAAATAATTATATTCACAATATAATCATTTAATTATTCTTATTTATCCAATAAATAAATGCACTATTATTAGTAACTATAAAATTACTAATTTATCCATCTTCTCTTTGAAAGTGATTTCTTTTGGGTGGAACTTTTTGGGTTCACAAATAAATTGGCAACGAGAATAATCAACGATTAATTTTCATAAATCATGAATAACATCTAGCAATATGTCATGATTACCCAATTTATTGTAAAGCGGGTATTATGAACCTTTTACCACGTTATCATGCAATACGGTCCTTCTATCATCCTATATCCCGACAATATATGAGATCATGGTCAGCAGGTCGAATCTCTTAATCTCGTTATATGACCAAATCCAAAATCAATCTTGACTAATTATTGTAAAGCGGGTATTATGAACCTTTTACCACATTATCATGCAATATGGTCCTTCTATCATCCTATATCCCGACAATATGTGAGATCATGGTCAGCAAGTCGAATCTCTTAATCTCGTTATATGACCAAATCAAAAATCAATCTTGACTAATTATGACACAACCTTATGGAACAAATTCCATCGTCATATTACCTCGGCCAAGGATTTATCGTCAAGTGATTATTGGATCGCATAGGATATCCTCCTCATAAATCTCGAGATGATAGATTTCATGTCTGATGCACACATACCTCGTGTATCACTAAACTAGGCATATAGATACGTATGATTATTTCTGATTAAAACAATTATAAAATATCGCTGATATCCTAATCCACCAATCCATAGATATCCATATCATCTCAAGTCTAAGGACTAGTTGCACATTGCAAATAATATTGAATCATTGACCTGTGAGAAATAACCCATGTGATTCAATGTTAACAGTCACGTTCAGTGAACTCATTCCTGTAATGTGCACCCACTCATCTTCCTTCTATATCTCAAACAGAATGACACAAAACTCACCAACCTTATGTTTTAGTATCTCATACTGAACAAGGAGGAAAACAATGTGCTGATCTTTACGAGTTGTTATTATCCAGATTAAGAACTCTATGGCCAAGAACTTGTTATAGTATAACGAATTGTGGATTATTCGTAACTCATATTCTTAACACTTAAGAATGGTATCCACTCCGTATTATACTAATAGATATATGTTTTTAATTTAAATCATATTGCAATTTAAATAAAACATAAACTTGACATTTAAATAATATTTAAAGAATTACAAGATTGAGTCACTTTGTGTCACTAGAATCGATCTTTAGGGCTCATATCTAACAAACAGCACCAGAGGCGACGCGAACTGAGGAGCATTCGCGATTGGTGTGGGAGTCCGTCAAAGGTGGTGACGTAGACAGCCAGGGGGGTCGCGACTGGAGTGATCAACTGGTGTGGGAGATCCATTGAAGTTGGCGACTCAGACTAACAGGGAAGCTTTCGACTGGTGTTGTCGCTTGATAGGTTGGTGGTGTTACCGCTTGATAGGTCGGTGATTAGGCAAAGTAGGTCTGGCAACTTTAGAGACCTAGAAGGTGGTTGATGTTTGGAGATATTAATCTCCAACAATGATTTACGAAGGTGATCTAGCAACAGATTCGAAATGGGCGAGGCAAGATGCTGACAAACAGTAGCGAATTTTAATAAGTCTTGCTCGAAATTAAAGTGCGAATGAGGGTCAGACGGATTTCGGCTTGAATCCGGCAAATTGTATCGACTGCATCAGAGTCGATCAACATGTGCAATTGAGGATGAAGCACAGATTCGATTCCGACACACAGAGATTAAGCTTGGGCTGATAGCTGGGGCCGAACGTGGAAGGCAAAGCAGATTCGAGCCTAGCCGATTCCAATGGTGAAGCTAGCAATCAGTGTTTGAATTTCTGCAGGCGTAACAAGAGGTGACTTGATTGTCAAATCTGGTAAACTTGCGAAGTGGAAGTGCGAAGCAAATTCCAGTGAACTCCAGCAATTTCGACATATCCGAGTTGAAGGCCGGGGCAATCAATTTTAGTGATTAGAAGTCCAACGACTAATAGCAACAAATCAATGAAGAGGATTCCACAATAGGTGATTCCAATCGAATTCTAGGCTGTGAGTTAAGGGAAACAAAGGTTAATTTCGACTTTGAATTTTGGTTAACTTATTTGAAGAAGAGCGGTATGTATAGAACCCCTATCCCTTGGTCTTCTAAGTGTCATGTTCATGAGATGTCAACCATGGAGAGCAAGGCACACATGAAACAAATGGGGTCTCAATTGCAGCCAAAGGATGCTGCATTTTTAGCGGGACGTCCTGCTCGTGAAGCCTTGGAAAGCAATGTGCACATGAGACAGTCGGAGTCTCAATGGTAGCAAAAGAAGGTTGCATTTTCAGCTAGAAACAACATGAATCATGAGCAGTTTAGCCAAAAAAATCAGGCATGGGGAAAGTTGGATAATGAGTTCGGCCGAGTTGACAAGGAAACAAGCAATGGTATCAGAGTCGGCCCCATGGCTCCCAATGTAAGCGAGTGGCGAGGGAGGTAACGTCAGCATTGTAGTGTTCGCCCGGGACTAGCAGTGGCTAGTGCACAGTCTGCCGTCGTGGGTATGTTATGGTCTACTGTAGGGTGGTATGTTATGGTCTACTGCAGAGTATGAGACTTGTCCACATTGGAAGTTCAAGCTCCTGGTGTGGGGTTTATAACCTCTTGGGCAACCTCCCCTTAACAGCTAGTTTTTTAGGGTAAGTTCTACTCGAGGGTTGTAACAGGAGAGTGGTACTTAGACAACTCAAATAGGAATTGACCTCAGCCCAAAATAGAATGAAGCAATATGTGGACATGAGGAGAAGTGAAGAGAACTGAAGGTTGGGGAGAAGGTTTATTTGAGGCTAAGGCAGCCCCATTTGAAGTCCATTACTCAAAGACCGGTTACTAAGCTGACTCCCCGATATTTTGGGTTGTTCCCTATCATAGCTAAGGTTGGAAAGGTAGCCTACCAATTGCAACTCTTAGAAGGATCCCGAATGCATCCCATCTTCCATGTGTCTCTCCTAAAAAGGTCATCAGGCAAGGAACAGGTCAATCCCGAGCTACCATCATTGCCTAAGGAAAAGAAAAGGGCAGAAGAACCATCAGCAATATTGGATCGGAGGGTGATCCATAACCATGGGGTTCCTCTCATTCAGGTACTTGTCAAGTGGCAGGACAAAGACAAGGGGAGCAGCACCTAGGAATATTTGCCAAGCCTCCTTCAGCAGTTTCCAACGGCAACCAGCCTCCTCAGCATTTCTTGAGGATAATAAATGTTTCAAGAGAGGGGCAATTGTCACACATTATGGTCTTGGCGCGACATGGACTGTTTATTGGCGAATTAAACTATCTTCCTAGTCATTTTCCTTATGTTATATTGTTATGTTTTATTTACTTTATGGATTGGTATTAGTTTGGATATTACAGCTATAAGGGGTAGGATATTTTAAGGGGAGGTCCACGTGTAAAGGGGCCTAGAGAAAAAGACAAAAGAGTTGGTTATTGGGGGTGGGATCTGCTGTGGCAGCACCCATGCTAGAGGTTTGTATACGCCTACACTCAGCTTGTAACGGTATCGAATATTAGAAATGAATCCAATTTCTCTTTGTTCTCTCTCTTTCTCTTATCTGCTTCTTCTTCCTCCCTTTTCTAATCTCTGTCTCTTTTCTGCTTCTTCTTCTCTTGAGATCTCCGACTGACCTCTCTAATTAGAGAGCGGATTACATTGTCACATTTGAGTTTGTGACAGAAACTTACATCAGAAGAAAGTAAGTGGAAGAATATCCTCCAAAAGGCAAGAAAAAACAAAATTCTAAGCACCACTCCCTTCTAGTTAGTCCTCCAAAATTTCTCAAGTTCTTTCAAACACCAAGGCTCGATATCTCATGCCTTCCTGTTAGCAGCCCCTGTGCCAATGCTTAACAAAGTTATGCACCAATCTTAACATTCCATATGCCCTTACTAAAACAGCCTGGAACAATTCCCAATCTTCAAAACCACTACAGATTGCAGAAAGATCAGGCTCACCTGTCACTTATGCAGCACCAAGCTAACATAACATTTCAACCTCTGCAAATTGTGAATGGTAAAGATGGGCTTCTGAGCCTGGCTCCTTACAAAGATGGCTCACCTTAGAAGAATCTTAGGATACGACATACCAATTCAAGCAATAGTATGTCCCCCTCCCCCCACCCCAATCCCCTGTCCAGTGGCAACATATTTAGAATTGAAAGATCCACCATGAATATACTACTTCCAACTCCTTTCCAGAAATACCCTCAGTTTCCAACTCAATAAAGAAATCAAAGGGCATACCAAGGAAATTCCCAATTGTCTCCACCTTGAATCCTACCCATGAATAATAAAACCTAAGCCCCGAGTGCCATCGCCCAAGTCCAATAATCCCAACATAGGCCTCCATATGAGCAGCAATGGAACAGAATAGGAATAATCCCTCAAAGGCCAATGTCCACACAAAGTGTCCCAATGCCCTTCTTACCTCACCTAACAAACATTATCTGCCTTAAAAGAGGAAATTTGAAGAAGGCATCCCATACACCCACAGTCCCTTTCACGGACACTCAAACCTTACCTCAAGGGTGGTCAATGCAATTGCCTTTCTTCTTTTGTTATCTTCTTTGTACAAGAACGTTCTTCTCTAATATATTCAAGAAGTGAAAGAAAAGATTATTCTACAAAATTGCCAGTTTGGAAAAACTATGGAAACCGTACTTACTTCCAAAGGATATCTCCCTATGCCCCAACAAGAACGCATAGCAATATTTCACATCAAAACCTCAAAATTAAGATCTAGGTCATTGCAACCATTCTCCCCCTCACAATTTTACAAGATAGAATACACACAAAGTAACATTTTACAATACCAAGAACCTTCCATACTCAAATAATCCCTAACAGCTACTCCTCATGAACCATCCTCACGCTGGATAGGAAGGCATCTTTCAGATCCTTCTCCCCGCACCGCAAATCATTCCATAATTAAACCCTCTCACACTCCCCATAGCAGTATGAATTCCTTCTGAAATCATCCCATGTAGCAAACAATCTTCCACCAACTGGTCCTAAAATGTATTGAAAATGTGAAAGGACACCCTCCCCCCTCCCAAACAAAAATAAATAAATAAATAAAACATTTCCATATTTTTAACCTATAAAAGTTTTCCATATAAGGCAACATCCTTGATGCCTAATGTATTAGGCACATGCTCTTGAACGTTAGTCTTGAACCCAAAGTCTCATTGGCCACAAGCATTATAGTGACAACTGACCTACCACAGGAGCACTCTACAAGTCAAGAAATCATCTCCTCTCAACACCTCTTTTGCATGGAGGAAAAACATACTGATAAAGCTCCAGCAGATAAAAACAACAGACTAAGAAACACCTAAAAAAGCTGATCCACCAAGTTCTGCAAAGAAGAGGCCTCAGGGATATCTTCCTTTAATCTAACCAATCCAATAGCTTCTTGGGAAAACAAACTAGTCCTGAAAAGATTCTGGCATAACCTGAATGTCACCCCACCCATACCTTGCTCTCGCTGTCACCATCAAATGAAAAGTTCTTTTGGCTGTTCAAGCATTACTGAGGTTTTCTATTGAGTACCTTCATCAACATCATCTACTTGTCTTCAAAATCCAAAGTTGGAAACCTGATCATTTGGAACCACAATCTTAGGATACAATAACCCTCTAATATGAGAAACATAAGAGAGTTTCATCAAAATCCATTCTAACTTTGAATTGTGTAATTCAAGGGATTAATATTAGATATCCCATTCAAATGTGTCCCCCAGACGCTTTGGTTTTCTTTAACCACCAAAAAGTTTAACTACCAATAGAAATATCAACTACATAACAATCTAGGGCTGGAAACATCAACTACATAACATTCTAGGGCTGTTTTTGCATATGTTTTTTGTTATCACTTTTGTTGTTTACTGCTTTTGAAACCTAAAATTTTGAAAACCATGAAAAATGCCATTGCGTTCATGTACTTCCCTTTTTGTATTATAACAATTTCTGGAGAGAGTGAAAATTTTGCTTTTGCCCTCACTTGGCCAGAAAAAGAGAAAGAAAGAAAATTCTGGTTTGTTGTTTCCTAAAACTAACTTGTTTCAAAACCAATCCTTTTCAGAACCAGTTCACCAATTACATTCTCTCAAGTTTATTATATTCCAAAACATAAAACAATTTTTGAAACCATAACCAGATATGTCACTAGCTTTTCACCATGAAACTATGAAATACCCACTATTTCTATGCCACTAACTAAGATCTACCATTTCATATGAAATATGCAACTACATATAGCTTATAATTAGCCAAGACACATCATAGCTAATAAACCCTCTCTATATGCAATATCTAACTTGCAGTTCTGCCAAACCTATCATATTTTTCTTGGGCAAATTCCACCCCAACCCCCTATGATTTCGGTCATTTTGGTAAACACGCAAGAGGTTTCTTTTTAGTATTTTCAGGTCCTTGTGATTTATTTTAAACAAATTTTGCAAGATAAACACATTGTTGACCTAATAGGGGTTGTTTTAGCAGGGGGGGGAATAAGGATCTAAAATAGTAAGAATAAACCACATGAGGTTGTCACGGCCTAAGCCTAACAATTGTCTCTCTTCCCATTCAATATGAATGGGAAGATGTTCCCAAAGGAACGGAGTACTGAACAGAGGAAGGAAAGAAGGAGAGAAAGAGAGAGTTGAGAGAGACAGTAAGAATGAGAGAGAGAGGATGAAATCTTCAGATATTCTTCATTGATACCCAAGGAATCGTTAAGAGACAATTTATACAGCCTGCCAAGGCAGATTCCTACAACAAGGCAGTTGTAACCGTCTACTGCCAGCTATAACCACATGCATGTGGATTCCCTAGGCTAACAATCTCTAACAGAACTGAAAATACAGCAGTAAGTAAAAATGACAGTAAGGAAATTACAGCAGTAAAAGAAACAATAAATTAAGAAATTGAAAATTCTTCCTAGGGTCAAGTTCATAGCGTGACAGAGATCTCTGTAAAAATAGGCCATACCATAGGGCATTCGGGTGATAATTACTCTATTATCTAGTTATGCTCATCTAGATTAATTTACTTAGCATAGCTTCAAATTTACAATATGTAATTTCCAGTATAAACTATAAACAAAATACCATGATGTATGCATGCTTCATGCTCCAGCAAGAACAACATACCAATGTAACATACGAATGTGTACTGCATCTTGGAAACAACTCGCAACTCTGATATACAACTAGCAAGAGCATAGTACACATATTATATAGTTTAAAGCTACCATGGATAAAAAACAGCGTAGACCTACCTGGATTGGGAAAAAATCTTCTGCGATCATTTGGGCATGCTATAAAAAGCGCATTTTGAGGATTGAAAATTTCTTGGCATACCAAGAGAAACCACTCTCTCAGTACACCAGGCCCTGTAGCTTCCTCATTTTTGAACTCCATGAATAAACCACTACGCAATCCCTCAGGTTCTGCCCGTCCAATGTACTCAAATGATTCTGCCAACAAATGAGACCTATCAATTAGCATCTCATGAACTTCCTCATAGTCATCCTTCAATTCAGGAAGCATCAACAAGGCCAAATGCCTCCTAGATTCAAAATCTGTGACCTCCTTATGCTCAAGAAGCCATTTATGATCATCGCACCGCTTTGCATAGGTAACAATAAGATAGCATACAGAAACCTTTCTCTGCCTCAAAATTGACCAGAATCGATCTTGAGCGCCTTGATAAAATTTAGAAAGTGTATTTAATTCCCTCAGAATAGCAAGATACTGGGACCATCCTAGACGAAGATGTTCAACTTCCCTTTTCTCTCTCATGCCCAAGTAATCCTCCATTTTCTGAAGACACTGTTCCATCTTTTCCATCAGACCAGTAAAAATACCATGAAGAAAGTTAATCTCTTCACCATAAAAGGGAATGCTAAAGCTATCCTCAGCTAATTGAATTGGGATTTCAGCCCCAACACCCACCAGTTCTGTGATCGCAGTTCTTATGGGGAGCAGGAATGCCGTCAGATCATGGACATCATTTGATGATGGTCCCAAGGTCATTGGCGATTCCATGCTCGACACCAGATCAAGCGATAATCTCTTTGCCAGCTCACGAACAAATGGGAAGATCTCCTTAACTACAATCAATTCTTTACTACTGTAAGTGTTTTCAGACCCTCGGCCAATGCTGATATGTTCCAACATTGACCCAAGAGTAGTCCTACAAAATGAATACAAGGGGTCATCACGAGTAGCTCCAAGGAGCAACTTGCAAAATTCTAGCATCAAAGGTGCGCATAGTGCGTGCAACTCCTTCGGCAGCATTGTCTGAATTGAACTAACAAATTGCCGAATTAACCCGTCAGCACACTCCTTGTTACCTTTATGAGGAGACAAGTAGAGCATTACCAAAGCGGCAGGTGCACTCGCCGATGAAAACGTCTGGAGATGTCCGGCAGTGGCATCGGAGTTGTCTTTGGGCGTCATGGCCAAGAACGCCATCAGCCTCGACTGCACGAACCCGGAAGAGTGCGGGAATTCGCCCTTAGACATGCGGCAAAGCAACCAAACCATGTCCTCGATCACTTGCCAGGCCTGGGGGTGATGGGTGCTCAGTAAGCGACCCACCAATTGAAGGCCAGCGTCATTTTCGATGGAACACTCCGCCAAAGATTGCTCCCACTGGAGCTGCCTACCCCTGTAAATCAGCCGCTGCTCGATTAACGGAATTTTGGTGATAGCTTCAATTCGCTCGTGCACCGATTTCACACTGTCCTCGGAATTGGCGTGTAATACTAAGGTATTACCACCGGAGGCAATTTTGACGAAGAATTGGAGTCGAGAGAGGGAGTGAATCCAGGATAAAGAAGGGCCGGATGGGGCATTCGAGAATCTTGGTTCAAGGTGAGGTTGTTTGTGGTGAGGTGGCGCGATCGAGGTAGTGGAGTTGGAGGGAAGGGCGTTAGGCTCGTGCTTCCTCATCCTGACGGAGAGAAGGTCGGAAGAGAAGCCTCCCTCGAGGACGTCGTCGTCGTCGTCGTCGTCGTCGGTGGGAGCATAATCTTCCAATTTGCGCTTCGAAGAAAGACGATCGAGGCGCTGGTGGACAAAATCGAAGACGGCCGACATTGAAGGAAACCTGCCGACAGCGGATCACGGTGTCATCGCCCTCGTCAGTCCATCGAAATCCAAAAACCAAACAAAAACCCTATTGCTCTTGCTCTTGCCTCTCGCTCTTCTTGCTATTGCGTGACAAAGACGAAGTCTCTCTTAATAAGAGAGAGAGAGAGAGAGAGAGAGAGAGAGCAAAGAAAAGAGGGAGACGGTGTTGGAAACGAGTGTGCCCTCCCCCTCCCCTGCCCTGCCCTGCCCCTCCTTTGGACGCCCCTCCCGTCTCGTGCCTAATGTTCATTTATGTCCTCATTCCCCGACTTCTATATATATATTAATTTATTATTATTATTATGCTAAGCTGTCCGAATTTCACCCTAACTAATTTTCAGGAATAAATAATATTTCTCCTAATGCATCACCTTATAAATTCAAATGCAAATATATTCTATACACACTCACTCAGAGTTGGATCTCCAAAGTAATCTATGTAAAACTTACCTTTCAACTTTATTATTGCCTTCTAACCTTATTGTGTTGTCTTCTAACAATAATTATATCTTTCAACAATAAATATAACTTTCAAATCACCCTATTGATTCGAACCCCAGTTCTCCATGTTATAACTCTATATTTTTTTATTTATAAATAAATTATTTTAAACAAAACAGAATAAAATTAAATTACATAAAAGAACTATTCTATTCCATCTCAATGATTGATATAGTTTATAATTAAATGGTATTCAAATCGACTACGAAAATATTTGCCTAAATTTATATCTTTATTTATGTATTTCTTAATTAATTATTTAAAATTTTCATTATTTTGATTACATCCTTAAATTTAATTTTTAGGTCAATTTAATCTTTGATACCATAGTTGTTAAACTCTCAATTTTATGGATATGATTATATGATTTTTTACATCGAAAACTCTTACAATTTTACGATTTTAAAGTTAAATTGCACTCGATTTTACGATTTTATATGTCGAAAACCCTCTTACGATTTAAATTTAGAGATGTAATTTAAATTTAGAGATGTAATTGAAATAATTAAAAATTCGAGTTGCCATACAAAAAAAAAAAATTTATCGAAATATATAAGTTAAATTAAGTTAAAAATATAGGTTTATGAATATAATAAAAATAAAAAAAGTTCGAATTGTTATACGAAAAAAAAAGTCAAAGTATATAATTTAAATTGATTAAAAATATAAATTCAAATGTATAATTAAAATAACAAAATATTCGAATGACCACATAAAAAAAATATAAAAGCATGCGTGGTAAAAATACAAGTTTGATCAAAATATTTAATATATAAGGTTTTGTATAATTAAACATAATGTTAACTTGATTGGATCACGTTAATAATCAAGTGTATCCAATAATAACTAGATTTTACTAAGTTCTTATTAAATTTAAATTAACTTGATCCTTGTAATATATTAATATAATTAAATCTCAAGTCTCAATCTCATGAAGCTAAAATAATTAGTTAGCTACACACTTGATTTCCGAATAGAATGATTGGGTGTATAGATTAGAATCATGATGATGGGAAGGTACAATGGACCACTTGTTGAGCCCAAAACAAAAACAGCATCTTTTAGGGTGTGTTATTTCCTTAATTAATCTAAAATTTAAAGTTAATCATTGACTAAACCTTCGGGCTTCAGCTGCAAGAAACATTATCATATGAACTGATCACCAGTGAATTATATGATGAACTAATCAAATCCCAGTATAATTAATTAAGCTTAAACTCACACACTCACCCTTGTGAAATAAATTGATAATTGATTATGCATGAATATGGCCACTAATATATTTATAGGGAAATAATGTACTAGATAGCAAGTTTTATCGCTTGAACACAACATTGAATTTATTAAGTGAAAACATTGTCGTAAAATCGCTTAAACTTTACAATAAATAAAATGATCAAATAGCGCATGACAATTCCTGCATAAATACTCTAATATTTAAGTTAAACATTTAAAACTTAAGAATCATATTAAAACAAGTATAAAATATATATATATATATTTAAATGAGGATTTATTTATTTATAAAAGAGTATGGAGATCTCCCAAATATATTTTAAGATTTTCTAAAATTATGAATTCTTATGGATATTGTTTATCTTTTTTATTGAACTTTCTAATAAATTTTATAATGTTTGAATTATCTTATTTGCACTTTATTTAAATGATTCCCCTTAATTAAAGAAAAATTTACATAGCGATTTATAATTTCTAAGGGACAAAAGTAGTTACCGATTCTTAGTCTTTGCGAGACTAATACTTTAATTGATGGCGCAATCTCTATAGGAGACATGTGGTCTCCCAGATTAATATCTCCGAGAGACTACTTGGTCCCCGAGAGATCATCGGTCCCTTGATCACATGAGACGCTATTTAGTTTATGCAAAAAATTTATATTTTTAGCCCGAATTATTATTTTCAGCCTTTAGACTTTTTCGAGCTTTTGCCTGTAACACACTAAAAGGACTTGAAATAAGGAATTTATTTTCATTTATCAGTATTAGGACAAATTATTAACTTATAAAATAATTCATAGTCACATGTTTATCCCTTAATCTTAAGAAATTATTATAGTCAAATTACGTAATTTAATTTTGAGTATAATTGATTTGCACTCGAATTTTATAAAAGACCCTTTATTTGAGCCAAATTAGATGAAAGTGAAATACCAAAACTAAGACCAAAAGTGGTATAGAAAATGAATTGAGGCAAACCATGACTTAATTGAGAGAGATGTAAACATATTATTAATGTCATTTCGAAATATATATTATTATTTTTTTCAATTAAACAATAGCTTTCCCATTTGTTATGGTCAAATTAAATGATAACTAGTGATGAAATTAAAAATAAGAAATACTATCACATAACTGAAATAGACATCTAATGAATAATGACCTCAGATAGGGCACGTGGTAGAGACGTCTCACCACACCGAGTAACCCGTTACTCAACGAAGATTTTTTGAATTTCTCAAGATCGACCATTACACCGAAAATCATGGAGATAGGAATTACCCCGAACTCTTCGGAAGCGATTATGAGATCCATATCGGTAAGATCATAGTTTCGCGAAGAACGTGATAAGAATCCCAGTAATTTAAAAGAAAATCCTTACTTTGACAAAAGCATAAAAGGGACTAGATGTGCGACGAATAAGGGATCTCACTTTTCTTTCTCTAAGTTAAAAATTGTATATTTTGAGTTTATAGTCTGACTTGAATATTGGAGTGATCCCGAAAGAATAAGATCCCGACTCTATTGTAGGTCCCTGAGTTAAGGCAGAGGAAGGTAATTATCCCCACATCATCAACAACAAATCGTCACTTATTGTTATATAATCAAAATGTGTATAGCAACTATATCTTCACCAAGAGCAGCTCAATAATGCCAATTGCTTCAATACCTTGTCCTACCATAACAAGCCCATGTTTTGGCATAAGGCACAGGCCCATAATGAAGCCATGTTTTAGCACAAGGCCCGAGCCCACTGGGCCATAAGTTTGGTTTGTTTTTTTTTTTTCTGTTTTATTTTAAGAAAATTATTATTTATTTGCAATAATTGACACGTTAGAGATTCCCTTCCCCCCATCCGCTTTATCATGTGATATGGACATTTGTGGATGTGGTCACAGAGAGTGACACATGGCATAGCGTAGGTGGTAGACGATGAATAAAAACTCTACGACTCTATCATCAGTAGGAGGGCTCTGACGTGGCAGCCAACTCATGGGATCAGGACATCGACGTGTCAGGCAGGTCAGCAAATAATGGATGATTGATGGTTAGTTCAATTGGTGGTTGCCACGGAAACTGTTTTTTTAATTTTTAAACTGAAGTTTAGAATGTAATTATTGATTAAATCCGACAGATAGGGCTTAATGATTTAAGGAAAGTTACAACCTTGGACTTGGGGCTCTCCTTCCTAGTGCTGTCGGGTCACTGTCACACTTCATTGTGGCAGCGTGACTGGTGATTGCTCCTTAAACAATTGGCCCTTTTTTGTCCATATATTTATTTTTAAAAAATATAAAAATACATTAATTCAAAAATATAGATAAAAAAGTGTAATTAAAATAACAAAAAATTTATATAATCATACAAAAAAAATATAAAAATATAAACTTAGTCAAAATATAAAAAAAAGATTATCACAAAAACGTTTAGAATAATTTCACATGATTTGAATGGTGGAATAATAATGATAATAAATCAATCTCTTTCTCATTTTAATGATTTGAATAGTGAGATGATGATGATGCCAATAAATCTCTCTTTCTTTCTCTCTATTTTTTTTTATTTTATTTTAGGTTTGACTAAGTTTGGATTGAATTGAATCTAATTTTGTGTTCAATTTGATTACTTAAATGGGATTTTGTTTGTTATATACCCATTGATTTTTGACAAAAACTTCACTAGAAAGGGCAAATTTGGAGCTAAAAGTATGTTTTATCTCTATGTCTCTCTTATCTTTAAAATTAAATTTGGATTTTTTTTTTTTTTTTTTTTGATTTATCTCAAACTGGTATCTAAAATTTGAGATAAGGTAGGAGGTGGTTTATGGGTTAACGTCTTGCGACTATGTCAAATTTTAAAAAAGATAATGGTTACGAACTTACAAAAAAAAAATATACAGTGCCCTGAAAAGAAGGGGAAAGTGGGCAAGTTCTGGACGGAAGATTGCATTGAGGAGGTACCTTGCCAAATAATTCAATTCAAAAG
This sequence comes from Diospyros lotus, assembly GCF_014633365.1. Taxonomy (NCBI): domain Eukaryota; kingdom Viridiplantae; phylum Streptophyta; class Magnoliopsida; order Ericales; family Ebenaceae; genus Diospyros; species Diospyros lotus. The sequence continues at coordinate 42,024,348 of NC_068345.1, forward strand.
GACAAAACCAAACTTACTTCTCCACCACTTCCATCTCCCAACCCAACCCAACCCAACCCCATTTGGGCATTATTACTAACTAATAGCTGACGACCGACGTGCTCCTATTTTCCAGCAAATTCCAAAAGTTAAAGCACTGACCAAATGGCCGATGCAGTGGCTGTGGCGCCAGATGAAGCCAGAGCCCCTCTTCTCCCGATTCACAGGTCTCAGAGCTTCAACTCTGCGGTCAACTCCATTTTCACGCTCAAGAGTCTCTTCATCCTCCTGGGGCCCCTCCTGTGCGCAGCAATATGCCTGTTTGTGAAGCTCGACGGCGCCGCCACCAGGAATATGATGGCCGTGCTTGCCTGGGTCTTCGCCTGGTGGCTCACCGAGGCCGTCCCCATGCCCGTCACTTCCATGGCGCCGCTCTTCCTCTTCCCCCTCTTCGGCATCGCATCCGCCGACGAGGTCGCCCAGTCCTACATGGACGACGTCATTGCCCTTGTGCTCGGAAGCTTCATCCTCGCTCTCGCCGTCGAGCATTACAACATTCACCGGAGGTTGGCCCTGAATGTAAGTGCCCCCAATTAGACTTCGTGCTTTTGGATTCAATTAATTGAATTGTGTTCTAAATCATTTCAAGTTTGAATCAGTAATTAATTACGAGAACAATCATTCTCGTTCTCTCATTTGTTTTCTGACTTTTACCGTTTCTTCTTGGGATTGTGGATTGATCTGTTTTTGGCAAAACAATTCTCAAATCTTCTAAAATAAGCTCTCTACTCTATGGCTCTAAGCCACATCTCTCTCTCTCTCTCTCTCTCTCTCACACATGCATAATTGAGTATCTAATATTTTTGACAACTATTATGCTCATATATTTTAATTGGACATGTATATACGCGGACCAATCAGGTGACCCTACTGTTCTGCGGCGATCCACTGAATCCACCGCTGCTGCTGCTGGGCATATGCGCGACCACCGCATTCGTGAGCATGTGGATGCACAACGTGGCGGCGGCCGTCATGATGATGCCGGTGGCCACCGGGATTCTGCAGCGGCTGCCGTCGACGTCGGGGGCGATGGGTAGGGACGAGCTGGATATCCGGAACTTCAGCCGGGCGGTGGTGTTGGGGGTGATATACTCGGCGGCGGTGGGAGGGATGAGCACGCTCACCGGGACAGGTGTCAACCTTATATTGGTCGGAATGTGGAAGAGCTACTTTCCGGCGGAAGATGCCATCAGCTTCAACAAATGGTTCTGCTTTGCCTTCCCTTTGGCTCTCTTGATTTTCCTCGCTCTCTGGGGGATTCTTTGTTTGCTCTACTGCTCCAAGGGCTCAGGCCGCTCCCTCTCTGCTTATTTGGACAAAGCCCATTTGAAGAGAGAACTTGAGCTCTTGGGTCCAATGGCTTTCGCGGAGAAGATGATTCTGGCCATATTTGGGGTGCGTCACACAAGTTACTTCTAATTGTATCTTTTAATTGCTTAACCTTGGGTAGTTAATAAATGTTTAAAGAGAGATTAATGGTGCAGATGTTAATAGCACTGTGGATGACAAGGAGGATAACGGATGAAACTCCAGGGTGGGGAGCTCTGTTCAAAGGGCGGGCCGGCGATGGAACCGCCAGCGTGATGATGGCGACCTTGCTGTTCATAATTCCAAACGGGAAGCAAGAAGGAGAGAAACTAATGGACTGGAACAAGTGCAAGAAGCTGCCGTGGGGCATCATCCTGCTGCTAGGCGCGGGATTCGCCATCGCCGACGGAGTAAGGTCGAGCGGCCTGGCGGACGTGCTGTCGGAGACTCTGGATTTCTTGGAGTATGCGCCTTACCTGGCCATTGCGCCTCTGGTGTGCTTCATCAGCGCTATGATGACCGAGGTCATCACGTCGAACAACGCCACCACCACCATCCTGCTGCCGCTGCTGGTCCAGATGGCACAGACCATGCACGTTCACCCCTTGATGCTTATGATCCCGGGCGCCATCGGAGCGCAGTTTGCTTTCTTGCTTCCCACCGCGACGCCTTCAAATGTGGTTGGATTCACCACCGGCCACATTGAGATCAAAGATACGATCAGGGCTGGGTTGCCTCTCAAGACTGCAGCCATTCTTGCATTGTCCTTGCTGATGCCCACTCTAGGCAAGTGTTTTTTTCAGCCAATATTCTAATCTTCTAAATTGAGGCCAACGTCCTTGTTAATTTGATGGAGAAATGAATCCTTCCTTGTTATAAAATTCAAACTTTTATGTTCTTGCAGGAGCTTATGTCTTCGGAACAAATCGGCAAGTCGAGTGGCAGACTGGAAACTACAAACGCCGCCGCGCTGTAAATGATTGGGTGCATTAAACTAATTATTGCCGTCAAGAAGAGGGCTTGCTTCGGTCATTCAACTTGTTATAATTTCTTCTTTTTCTTCTCATGCTTTAATTAAATGCATTATATTTTTTTTCTTGAATACATGCAATGTATTTATGTATGAATATGGACATCTTTTTTTTTTTTTTTTTTTTAATATAGTTTTGTACTTAAATCAGCCCCTAAATCCAGTTTAATTTGCATTTAAAGATGAGTTGTGAATTTAAATCTAACTTTTCAAATAACACAATCAAGGATATCCACAAATCCCATATCTTGAGATGTTCTCCTTGCGGAAGCTTTCACCACTCGAACACTAACCCTAGATCTCTACCATAGACTAGCTAAACTTTCAATTGCCAATATAAGGGTGTAATCATATCCCTCAATGGCCTATATAAGGGTGTGACTTTTCAAGAGCCAAATACCTCATTAATTGTATTGTTATGGAGTCATTTAATTAGTTTTGAATTTGATGATTAATTTGAGCTTAAAATAATCTATTAAGAATTAAGTCTCGCTCTTCTTTAAATCAAGTTTCAAACTGAGGTTGGACTTGAGGACCGGTAAGAGCTCTTTTGGACTGAGAAAAGCCAATTTTGAACACAACTTATTAGACAAATCAGCTGGTGATGGAGTTGAAAACCTCATCAATTTTGATTAAAAGACAATAAGTAGATGTAGGAACAAAAAAGATGTCCTCCGCTTTAAATAAGATTAGCTTAAAATTAAGGATGTATTTTTAACATTATTTCTTTTAAGCCGGCCATGGATTTGGGGTTCTTGCCAAGGCATTTATATAATTAATCTCATCGCGATTGCTTTAGTCAAAGAACAAGGCAAGGGGATCAAAATGAAAAAGATAAAATCACATGAATTATGAATATGACAGACCATGCCGAATAGAAAGATGATTGTGTCAATATGTCGTAATTTTAAAATTCAGAAATTGAATAATATGAAAGGATGAGGGCAATTATATATATATATATATGTCATTATTAAATGAGTGACAAAGGCATGTGAATGTGAAGGTGGAAAGGAGCAGTCTTGGCAAATTGGGAGAGGGCTTATCCACACCATTGTTGCCACTGTACGTACTGTAAAGTGGCTTGCTAGTTGTAGTTGCTACCTCATGAATCCTCTTCCAAAGGTCACTCACGTTCTCTTCTCATCGCTTCTTGTTTAGATTTTTTGTTTTGGGTTTCATCTAAGGTAGCTATTATCATTATCAATGTATTTTGTGTGGAAACTGAGGAGTGATCCATCAAAAGTTTTAATTTTTATTAGTAAACATGAACAGAAACAGAATAATAATAATAATAATAATAATAATTTCCAGTAGAAGAATCTCAAAAATTGTTTTCACAGATAAAAAAGGAAGGGAGGCACCTGAATCTGTCGTTCTAATGAATCTACCTGTTGGTTGTTTGAGATGGACATCTGGGTGAGGATTTGAACAACCGAACCACAAATCGAAATTCCGTGTTGGGGAAAGAAATGAAACCCTAGGAGAAAAACACCACTTTTGCGGTCACCCGGATTACAGTCTCTGGTACGTAGAGCGCCGCCGTCATCTGCGGTAGTTTGGGAGCGATCGTCGAAGAGAGGGAAGATTATCAGAGAAGGGAAGAAGAAGAAGAAGAAGAAGAAGAAGAGAAGAAGAAGATGAAGAGTTTGTTCAAGTCCAAGCCCAAGACACCGGCTGACCTTGTCCGGCAAACCCGGGATCTTCTTAATTATGCTCAAAGCAACTCCGACACTCGCGAAAGCAAGCGCGAAGAGAAGGTTTGTTCGTCGTCCTCAAGTTTTGGTTAGATTCATATTCCATAACTGTTACTCCTTGTCTTAGTCTTGTTCGAATCAGTACAGGGTGTGCGTTCTATATACGAAATTCTGATTGATAAAACGTGACCAAAGTTTGTTCTTTTTATAGTTATTCTACAAAATTTAGGTGATGAGTGCAGAAGACTGAGTTAGTGATTAGATCCTGCAAGTGACTAACGGTAAACTGGTGTATTTTCCGTTTGTGGAACCTACCTGTGTATTTTATATTTATCCAGAATGAACCTTTTTTTCTATTACAGGTTCACTAATTCTGTTTAAGGATGTTTGGCATTGTCGTTTTCATGAAAGCCAGAGGCTTTTATATGGTTTTTACCATTATTTGCTTGGCGTTAGTTTGCACGCATTTGTCTTGTTAACACCAATGTGACAGCTTTGTAATGCGAACACGGCACTTTGTATTATGACTGAGAAAGGATTCCTAAGATGTATGCCTATGGCTGGTTGTTGACTAATGACTACAGTACAGACCACGTTTTAAAGCCAAGAATGTACTGGGTTTACGTTTCGGCTTCTGTAACGTTTGGGAAGAAATTATTGAACTTGTAAACATGTTTTCCCGACATTCAACGGTCTATTTTTGTGCCAAACGTAGATGCCCTTTTTTTCTTCTTCATTTTTTTTTTCTGCCGTTTGCCAAGAAGTTATAAAGATGGATTCTGTCATATGAAATGTACATCTATGTGGAGAAGAATGTATATTTGTGGGTCCTGACAAGTACTTTCTGATGCCCCATTATGTGGAGTATTTTGCGCATCTTAGCCTATTTATGCACAGAGTATTGTTGTATATATGCTAATTTAATTTTCCCCTTAATCCACCTCCTGCAGATGTTGGAGTTGAGCAAGCTTATTCGGGAGCTAAAGTCAATTCTTTATGGAAATAGTGATGCTGAACCTGTCTCAGAAGCTTGTGCACAATTGACTCAGGAGTTCTTCAAAGCAAATACACTGCGTCTATTAATTATGTGTCTCCCAAAACTGAACTTAGAGGTAAAAGAGCTGATTTTCTGGTTGAGGGATATAAAATTTAGATGGTTTGTCCAATTTAACCACAAAACTTGTCACTTGACTGGCCCTTCAAGTTTCATGAACCACATCAGTGTTTGTCACGGTTATGTATTTTCATAATAATGTTCTCTACAATTTTATCTATCAAAGAATTATTCACCTTTTGCAGACCCGTAAAGATGCCACACAAGTTGTTGCAAATTTACAAAGGCAACAAGTTCATTCACGGTTGATTGCTTGTGATTACTTGGAGACAAATTTAGATCTAATGGATGTTTTGATATCAGGGTAAGTTATTATCGTATGAGATTGGGATTGCATTTCATTGATTAATATGCAGCTTAATTTATTCTGCTGTGGCATTTTTTTTCAGTCATTTTTGACTTTTGTTTCCTCTGTTCAAGTTTTTTAGATTTCTTGATGGGAATGTAGGATTGTAGTAGTTCGAAATGAGTGTGACTTGCTTTATTGCTGTCCAGTTGTTTGGATAATCATATTTTCTTCCAAGTTCATATACTAGAATAATTAAATTCAGTCAAAAAGACATTTGGCATGCTAGGGATTTTGTGTTATTTTTTCAATTGTACATAAGTTTGGCCAAGCTGGAGACTACAGACACCTTTTACCTGGTGGAAATAGATTTTATATATGTATATTCTTCAATGGTTCTTTGTAAAGTTGTAATTTAATAATTTATTCTCAGTCATGCAATTTTTTTGGGGGGGGCTTTTGTCTGATGTCATTGTTTATTCTATGTGGTGCCCTTTTTTCTGATTAAGAGGCTTGATTGTGGTGCCCTTTTTTCTGGATTAAGAGGCTTGATTTGGGCCCTTCTTTTACATTTTTGCGTCTGGAGGGAAGAAAGATAAAAGAAGATTGGTTAGGGTTGACTATGGTTTTTTATTCCTTTATCCAGTTGTTCAACTTTTCTAATGCTCTCACTGGTTAATTTAGTTATGACAACACAGACATGGCTTTACATTATGGTGCAATGCTGAGGGAGTGCATACGGCATCAGAGTGTAGCAAGGTGAGTCAAATGAACCAGGTTTCTTGGTCTTCTTCTTTTCCTGGATTTGATTGAGCATGTGTGCAAAGGATGTAAGTGATGATATAAAACAATAGAATCATGGATGTACATTCTAATTTTCTTTTCTGACCGATGAAGTATAATGTTATGCTCACAGTGAGATTTTCATCTATATAGTTTTCTTAGGATGTCATACTCCATATTTCAGTAAATTTTGATCTTGAAAATGATGTCTCTTAATATTGAGAGCTTTTGAGAGCATCAAGATGCTGATTCACCTTTTTAAGGGAACACTCCCTGATTCCCTCTTGTTATGTTTGGAGGATTTTCTTTTTCCTTTTTGGGCTATTATCTTTTGCCATATTGATTTTTTGTTTTGTTGCAAGGAGATGGCTTCCCAAATTTCTATTTCCATATTTGTGGACAGGGTTTTCCCCTATTTGGAAGTTCCTTTACTAATGATATTTACTTTTCAAACTTCACAAGCCTTTATCTCTCTTGGCCACATTTAATGATATGTACTGAGAGGGAGAGAGGGAGCTTTTCCATAAATGAGAATGACATCTAGTGTTCCTTTTTTTTTTTTTTTTATAGAATTATGTTGTGGTTTTGGCAGGTTCATCTCTTAATTTGGTGTTTGAACTAATTACATGCATCCATATTGTCGACTCTGCTGCTATATGATCCATTTCATGGCAGTGGCCCCCATTATTGTATATTGTACTTGAAGATGGCTAATCAACCAAATCTCTTTATGCACACAGTGTGAAGCTGATGTTACTAAACATGGCAGTGACTTTTTGATTTACCTGAAGCTTTATCAAACTCAATAAAGTTGTGAATTAATTTTTTTAACAGTCAATTTAACTTTTTCTTTTCAAGAAAGAAGGAAAACTTAACTATTACTTGAGTTGGTTACATTGAATATGCAACTTTGTCTTCATTCTAATTTCTCTGCTATGTTTGGCAGATATGTTCTTGAATCAGAGCATATGAAGAAGTTCTTTGATTATATACAGCTTCCGAATTTTGATATTGCTGCAGATGCTGCTGCAACATTCAAGGTGTGTATTGTTTTACAGAATCGGGCATCATGTTTCCTACCACACCCCTACCCCACCCAGCTGGAGAAGGAAAGGAAAAAATGGAAAAAAAGATGAAGATTTTCATGCATGAAAAATCTGCATTCTGCAATCGAAATGTTGCTCCTTCCTTCTGCTTAATGTTTCACTACTTAATACTGCCTGATGCTGTGAGCTACTACTTTGAAATCAAAAGTGAATTCCTGCTAATATGTCTTCTAGGTTGTTCCTTAATTTCTACAAAGACCTTTGGGCCAAGTTTCTCTCTTGTTAAATATAGTTTAAAAAGCTTATTTTATTTTTTTGCTAATTCTTTTTTATTTTTTTCTTTTTTGGCTAAGTTTTCAAAAACCTGCTTTTACCACTAGCATTATCGTGACCATGGGAGAACTCTGTTGCAGGAACTTTTGACAAGGCATAAGTCAACTGTAGCTGAATTTCTTTCTAAAAACTATGATTGGGTAAGTGATGTTTTGAGCTTATATGTAGACTTGCAAATTTGCTGTCATGTATATATTTTCGTGCAATATTAGTATGGTTCATGGTGTGCTTGATGAAGAAGCTTACTATCATTGGAAGTACTTTAAGCTTGGATTTTTCATGTTATTTTTTCTTCTCCAGATGTCTTCATAACTTTTTCTCATTCTGCTTGCAAATCTTCTTCAGTAAAATCCTTTAGTTACAGAACCACCAATTTGGAGTGAACCACCAATTTGGAGTGACATTACCGGAAAAAATAGAAAAGAACTCTTCTGACTAGAATGCTGGTATTCTTTCACGACATTTTTCGTTTTTAGTTCTTTGCAGAATATAACTCAAAGCTACTGGAATCTGCCAATTACATTACCAGGCGACAAGCTGTTAAGGTAGGCTGAAAATATTGATTAGGAAATATGTAAACAATCTTTTAACATTTTGATATTTTTTCGTAGGGTGTGTAGTCATACTTATAATTGTATCCTTCATGGCTGATACTAGTGATTCAGATGATAGAAGTGTATAATTTTGCTCCTTGTTCCTTTAGCTGGAGTACAATGGAGGTGCAACTCCTCAATTGTGCAATGAATTTCGTCTCACAGTGTGTATTGTGATAACACTTAGTTTTTTTGTACTGTGAATGATAATGCTTTGTTATATGGTCTCTCTCACAAACTTTTTGATTTTGTTTCCTGAATCAAAAGATAACTTTATGAAAGATTTCCATATTAAATGTCAGAATGTGCCGGGGACCTATATGGAAGTCCTATATTCAACATGGACGTCATGTTGTGAGATTATTAACTCTTTTCTCTTATAACCTTAGTGCCATAGAAACCAACTGTTGAAAAGGAATATTACTTCAATTCTGTTTTTCAGAGAATTATTTTTTTGTGAAAAATGTAAATCACATACAGTTTACTAATACTAATTTAGGTAGTTCTCAGGTTTATATGTGTTCTAATGGGGTGCTGAGGGGCTCCTCGATCTTTGAATCTACTGCTCACAGAATGATGTTGAATGATGTTTCTGTTAAAGTGTCCGGATGAGTATTGCAGGGGATATTTGTTTATAATCTTCAAATGATCTGGGAATTGGTTTATGGGATATGTTGACATTACTACAATGATGACTTTATTGCTCAACATAAATGATGGTTCTGTATCTTCTTTGAGTTGTTGATACTGTGAAATTGATGTCTTATATTAGCCCTATGTTTCTTCAGTCTTGGCATCGTCATGGTCTTTCATGAATTCTGGTAGTTTGATTGTTGCCCGTGCCATTATATCATCCACTATAAAAGTCTGAGCCTGGTTAAGGAAGCCTGTTTTACTGTTGCAGCTGTTGGGAGACATGCTTCTGGATCGGTCAAATTCTGCTGTAATGACACGATATGTTAGCTCAAGGGATAACTTGAGAATTCTTATGAATCTTCTCAGGGTATGGTAATCTTACCCACTCCCTCTCATACACTTCGCCAAATTGCCAAATATGCCTGAAGTTTTCCTGGGTAGATGGTATCTTCTCTCGATTTCTATATTCAAGTTTTTTGGTCCAACCTATAGATTACCTTTTGTGGGGTTTGTGGTGATCCCTGCATTTCCAAATAAAGAAGTTGGGGAATAGTATTTAGTAACTCTGTGTGACTTCAATACTTTTTTTCTCTAAACGTTAATGTGTTATATGGTGGAGTCCCTCTTTCCAGGAGTCGAGCAAGAGCATTCAAATAGAAGCATTTCATGTCTTCAAGGTATGGCGTATGTAAATAGAACATTGGTTCCAATATTTTGAACTATTATTAGATTTTTCAAAGAGAGTTGCTTTCTTACTAATCGTAAGATAAAATATTGACAGTTATTTGCTGCTAATCAACATAAGCCCCCAGACATCGTTAGCATTCTTGTTGCCAACAGAGGCAAGCTGCTCCGTCTATTTGCAGATTTCAAGATGGATAAAGGTAGAAGTGTTAAAGAGTAGTAGGTGTCTCAGTTTGGAAGAGTGGGGTCGTTTCTCAACTTTGGTCTCTTCTTGTTGCAGAGGATGAACAATTTGAAGCGGATAAAGCGCAGGTTGTAAGAGAAATTGCTGCCCTTGAACCCAAGGACTAGATGAGATTTGAACCTGCTCCGTTTATCATTACGTTCTTTTCCTCCAGTCACTAGTGAATTAATAGATTTCTCCATGGACCATGGTTCCGCAGCTTTATATATATATATATATATATATGCAGAGGAGCGGTTTATCCCCTTTCTTCCCCTGTCATGTGTTTCTTCCCCACCTCCGTAGCTTCTGACCACTCTTGTGTATTTTGCTTGTGAATGAATGTACTTAAAAGACAAATGAGGAGAGGTGATGAGAGAACATGATGGAATTATAGTAGTGCACATGGATGGCTGATGCAAACCTGCAGATAATGATTGATTGATCGAGCAATCTTATACAATAATTGAGGGCTTCGGTTAGTAAGATTGATGATGTCCGCCTTAAACTTCTTCAATGATTTAGGGGCGGCTACTGCCCCAAGAGAGTCCGTCACTTGTAGAATGGGACCCGTAAAACAAAATTAGCCCCATGCTATTATTGAAAATTAATGTATTTATGAATTAACCATACAATTTGATGAATCCAACTTGATCTAACAAGGGGTAATAGTTTCATGAACACGGTATTTCGCCAGCTCAACTGGGTTGGTGTGCAAAGATCAGATTGGACAGTAAGATGAGAGAGACCAGTTGGAGAGCGACTGTCCATAATACCAGGGAAGCTGGTGGGCTTAAGGTGGTGGGCTTAGGGTGAGGGATTTCATCTTTTGCAAGCATATTCCAAGCATCTTCTTTTCTGTCTGGACGAGACTGCCCTCCATCGTCCACTGCTCACTGCCCACTGCCTGCTATTACAAAAGGTAAAAAGACAGCAATTTGGCTAAAGAAAGTTGATTGGCAATTTGGCAGAATACTCCAGAATATTATTAAGCATCAATTAGCTGCTGCCTATTAGTTAACAAGATAAGAGTACCCATATCTCGCAGCTTCCAAGCTTCTATATCCCAATTTGATTCTCCTTTCAACTCTTAATAACAATAAACGTTTCCTGTTCTGCGTGGACATTGACAATACCGTGTTAAAAATTTGTTCTTTAATCATTTTTATTCAATTTTGCCCATTTTAATCTTATTATTATTACTTTTTTCTTGGGAGGATACCTGGAAGGAATATTCTTTATTTTCAATTTTCCATATTACTATATATATATTTTTTATATTTATGGTCCGTTTTCATGTGGCCACACTGAAGAGCTCAAGAACTGTTGTCCATCTCATTCGCTTCTCATCGATCACTTCCGTGGGAAAGGAAAATGGCTGAAACTGGTAGGACTCAATTACCCTCTCCTCCTCTATTTGTTTACTGGTTTGTTCTCTGTATTTGAAAGAATTGCTGTTATCTGATGTGTATGTATTGCTTTCAGATTCATATTCGGAGTTCCTTGCCCTTGCAGTCGATGCGGCTGAGAGGGCCGGAGAGGTGAATCAGATTCAAATCCCAATTTTACAATGCTCTGTTGTCTTCATGTTCTTTGTCGGTCTGCCTCATTTTTATCCTCCTGATAACCCCATTTCCCTTGCCTCCTTCAACACTCTGGTTTGCAGTTTATCCGAAAAGGGTTCTATCAAACCAAGCATGTGGAGCATAAGGGCCAGGTCTGTGAACCAAATTTCTTTTTTTATTTTTTTGGGCTTCTAATTCTCTGTTCAAATGCATGCATTTATTTGTTAATTATAGATGCATCTATCCCAAATTATATATCTGCTAAGCTATTCTTCATATATGAAAATGTAATTAAACTTGGTGGATTGATTTTTGATCTTGGGGAAGTATAGAGTGACTCCCAAAGGCCAATGCTGCAGAGAAGTTAACAGATCGTGCAGTTTTTTTACTAACCACAATAGGTTATTAGAGAATTTCCGAAGTTAGGAGTTTGTTGTGTTCAATTTTAATTCAATTGAAAGGTTTTTCTTTCGTTTTCTTTGGATAACAGGGGAGAGATCTGATTTGGAAAAAAAAAAATTTCAAGTTGGGAGTTCCAGACTTTGAGAATTTGGTAGTGAGACATTCCTATACTGGTTGGGGATAGAGGTGATAGGCTGGAAATGGTTATTTAGGAGAACAAATGTCCTAATAGAACAAATAAGAAAGAGAATAACTTCAGGTTACTGAATTCTACACAAAGTCCAGAAAACTGTTCAATGGGCCATGAGTATGAAAGAATGAACATAAATAAATGACTTAATAAGCATGAAATATCTCAAATTTAGGAAGATATTGCAGGAAAAAAGTTGATTTTTTTTTTCTTGTTGCGAGTGATAGACATATAACAATTACTAAAAGATATATATATATATATATTTTTTTTTTGGTTTCCCAATGCAGGTAGATTTGGTCACTGAAACTGATAAGGCGTGTGAAGATCTCATCTTCAATCATCTCAAGCAACATTTCCCTAGCCATAAGGTTAACCCTGCTTGTTCTACATAACTGCCTATGTTTGCTGGAGTTTTAAGATGGGTGCTTACCATGGTAGTGTTGTTTCTCCTTTCCTGTTTCTCATTATTTCTTCTAATTGTGGTTTATCTTAGTTTATTGGGGAAGAAACTACTGCTGCCTGTGGTGCTACAGAGCTGACTGATGAACCAACATGGATAGTTGATCCTCTTGATGGAACAACTAATTTTGTGCATGGGTAATCATCAATTAGTGATATCAAACCTGTTGCAAATTTACTTATCGTATAGTCTTAACTACCAGCACACAACCTTGTAGATTTCCCTTTGTGTGCGTCTCTATTGGTTTAACAATTGGAAAGGTCCCCAGAGTTGGCGTTGTCTACAACCCAATTATGAATGAGGTGAGATTTCCTACACTACATGTTTGATTGTTCACTTTTTGCAACTATTAACTGGCAAGGAACTGTTCATGCAAAGAAAGTACTGCGTGCAAGTGGTACTCACTTGGGTATGCTTAATGTTTACCTACCAGATTCATGATACCAGGGGACTCAACTAATCTTATTTGTTGCTGATTGGGTGATTAGCTGTCTCCCATTTTTGTACCATCATGATGTTTGTTATAGGCTATAGCCATTGTGATCCACTGAGGCTGGAGATTCTAACGAGCTATTTATGTTGATTGGACTAGATAAGAAATCGTGTTTTTAATAAATAATGCTTGAATGAAGAAAGAATTTTGCTTTTCTTATCGGCAGCTCTTCACTGGCATCCATGGAAAAGGAGCTTTTCTAAATGGAGACCCCATAAAAGGTTGATTCACAGTTTCTATCTATTACTTGTTCTTTTGATTTCTGGTCCCATGAACCAAAAAACATAGTCACTTTTCTTCGACAGATATCTAACAGTTTTACCCAATGTGATTTTGCAGCGTCTTCTCAGTCGGAACTTGTGAAATCCCTCCTTGGTACTGAGGTATGTGGACTATTCAGTTTTTCATGCTGTCTTCCTGTAGTTACTGTAGGATATAAACCAAGAAATGGACTTATGGTTTTATAGGAATTCATGAAAAATGAATTTTGTTACATTAGCTTCTACTTTTGCTAAAGAAATGTACACTTTGAACTTGTGGAGATTCATAATTAGCATGTGCTTGCTCGTTTTATCTAATGATCAGGGATCAACTTCTTTAGCAAATAATTAGCATGTCCTGCTGGCTGCTTCTCTTTCTCATTCCAGATGCATCAAAGTTTTATATGTGCCTAAGTTACAGAGTTTTATTATGGCCTCCATAAATAATGCATTTTGTTACAATAATGAGGCTCACTATGTTCATGAATGATGATGTGCACACAATCACGTACAAATAGAGAAAACAAATGAAAACTATATCTTTCTATAGCTGTTGCACTGCAGTAGATGTTTATCTTTTAGAAGACCCTTCTCCCATTCACTGTATCTGTTCGGTGGATCTTCCAACACCATGTCTCCCTTTTCTTGTGTCTGAAAAATACTTAAACAGGTGTTTTTAGATGTATAAAATAATCCCTATGTTCTCAAATCTTGCACGAATACCTTACATCATGTATAAGTCCTACTTTGAAGGGGAGATGAGTGAACTGCAAGAGTATTGATAATATGGGAACTCATAAAATTCTAATCTGTTTGAGAGAGCAGGCTGGAACGAAGCGTGATCAGGCAACCTTGGATGCCACTACAAACAGAATCAATTATTTACTTTCCAAGGTGAGTTGGGTACTTACACCACCAAGTTAAAAGTCTTGGCAAACTAGAATTAATGGTTTTGACTCGTGTGATCAGGTCAGGTCGATTAGGATGAGTGGGTCTTGTGCATTAGACCTCTGTGGCATTGCATGCGGAAGGCTGGATGTATTCTATGAACTTGGATTTGGTGGCCCTTGGTAAGATTTCGGCTTTGCTTCACCCATAATCTCGCATATGATTTACAATCTTTTCTCCTCTTGTCAGGGATGTCGCAGCTGGTGCTCTGATTGTTAAAGAAGCAGGGGGAGTTGTGTTTGATCCGTAAGAAACATTTTTCTTCCTTTCTCTGCTCTCTCCTATCTGACACTCAAGACAGTTTAGATAACATGTAGATCATAAGAACTGTACTCAATATTTAGTAAATATGCATACAAGTACTGAGTTCAATTACAGCATTTTTTCTGACTTAAAAGTCTCTGATGGCTTGTTTGCACCAGTTCTGGAAAAGAATTTGACATCACAGCTCAGCGAATTGCTGCGTCAAATCAACTTGTCAAGGATGCATTTGTGGAGGCACTGAGGCACTCTGAATGAAGTGTATTATTATATGGCAACCAAAATCTTCACTTGATCTGTCAATTTCTTTTATTAGGAAAGAAACAAGCAAATGGCATCCCTTCTCCCACCCCATCAAATTGATCTCCAGAGATACTGTTAGGCGTTGCCCCCCCCCCCCACAGTACAGCAGCACACTCAATTGTTGCTCCCTCTGCATGCAGCATTAGGCTGTACCAATCGTTCTAAAACTCCAAAAATAACGCGACAATTTGATAATCTAGTAATATCAGATGCAAGTTGATTTCACTCTTCAAATCATTTCAAGTTAAATTTGCCATATTCTATGCATGAGCCTTAAATTGTTTGCTTTGAGAAGCAAATTGAATTTCGGGGTTTGAGGATATGAGGTTGTTTCAGTGTACCCGAATGCAAACATTGTCCAGCAAAATTGTTGTTATCCTGTCTAAGTTGCTGAAAACTAAACAGTAATCTTGAAAGAAGCCATCATCTTTGATGATGATGATGATGATGATGATGATGATCCGGGTTAGCTCTGTGGGGAGAGTTGTTTTCAAGAGCTCATTTATTTCTAAAGATCAACACCAAACAAACAGAACCCACATTCCCATTCCCACACACTTGTATGCACACACACTGAGACTTTGGTTAGAGAGACAAGAAGAATTAGATGGACACAGAGACTTGGATGAAGACACCTTCCATTCCCATTAGGTCCAGAATCCGGGCAGAGACAACAGTACAGGCAAAGGGCAGATCCAATCATTTGCGGGAGGGATCCGATGGAGAGAGAGAGAGAGAGAGAGTTGCATCATATAAGCCATCATCCACGGTCCTGGTATAGGAGAAGCCGGGCCTTGTGGACCACCCATTCTATCTATTGAAGATGCTGATTTTTTGCAAGCTAAGTAGTGGGTGGGTTGGTGGGTCCGTTGCCATCCCTTTGGTGTCTATAAGGCGGGAAGGAGCTTATAACATTATCATTAAGAAGACCCTTAACAACAGTTTTACCTAATCAATGGAAGTGAGTTAATACATAAATCATTCTTTCGATGAGCATTAATTTGGAGCAAGCCCTCCAATAAGTTGGGCGTTGTGGTGAGGTGAGGTGAGGATAGGGCCGACCATATAATGAGTCCATGGTAGAAAGTTTGCAAATCTTAGCTGTTTCCAACTGATAATTAATAAACACAGGATCACATTCACAGCAGCTAAAATAATGTATATTTTCTTCTCCCTTTAATTGCTTAAAACATTATCAACCCACCAAAACCTAGGGATTTAGATGGATTTGACTTGACAGGGCCAATTAAGTAAAAATTTCCCAATGTAGCTAGAGGAGGATGGGCCGACACTCTATAGCCATCAAGATTGAATTGACTTAATAAAGCTAGGTAGCAATTGGACGATCTTTAGGGTGAGGTCAGAGCTAATTAATTAGTTTGGCAGGGGGCGAACTATATACAGTCAACTGCTTCAATAGTTAATTTAATCTGGATGTGACTGCTTCCACTCACTTTCATTTGGGTTATGTAAATGTATGACTATGACTTTGCACTTTCACTTTTTTTTTTTTTTTTAATTTACAAAGCCTCCCTTGGTTTGAAACGAGTCATGATTATTACATTTCAATTCTGAATTAGCACGTGGCTAAAGTAATATTACTCTCTGTTTAAATTAATTTATTTGTGTTATGCTACACTTTATTATTTATTATTATTTAAAAAAGTTAACTTAAAAATACGAGAATATAAAAAATGAGATTGTCGAAAAACTTATTCGATAATCTTAAAAAATAGTTATGTCGAGAATTCTACTTATTAAAAATTTAACTTATATAAATGATATAATCTCAACAAATATATAAAGAGGTATTATTTTAACGTTTGCATTATTTTTTTTAAGTATTAATTTAATCATTAAATATTATTTTAAAAAATAAAAACCCAATATTAGTATGAATCGGACACTTAAATGGACTTCTCTAACAATATTGATGAATATTATTATTATTATTATTATAAATGAAAAAGGTTATTATATTATTATATAGGAGATGATAGATGTGTGGCAACCACTGCATATGAAGTGGGTAATATTTTGTCAAAAAGTCCCACAATTTTCATCATAAGTGTCACAGAAACGAAGCTTGGAGTGGAAAGTAATCAAACTACGAGAACCTTAACCCAATTCTTAACACATGTTAATAATGCTCCTTTGCCTTTGCAGTCAAAACCACGAGTGCAAGTGCAATTACGGTATTACCCCCCCCCCAAAAAAAAAAAAAAAAAATTCAATTCAAATCAACTTTATTATTATGATTATTATTTTCCTTCTCTTTTTTATTACGTGGCAGTGACATGTCACCATCATGTGATCGCTTTTACATGTGGCGGAGGAGCAGAATTGGTCCCACACTTTTACCTAACCTTAATATTAAAAAATAATTTCTTTTATCTTCACAAATTGTAATTGAAAATGGGGATTAAGTTGGTAAACAACTCGCCCAAACGTCGCCTTCTCCTGTTAATTAGCAATAGGTGAATGAATGCAATATTCAATTCTACCTGTAACCAAATTTTGTCGTTTCCTGATCATATATTATACTAAGCTCATCTTCAATGCGAACCAAAATTGCTCCTTAAGCCAAAATTTAGAGAATTATCTTTAAAAAATTCACTCCAACGTTATTTTCTATATGTCTTGTCACTAGTTAAATATTTATTGAGCTTCAAATTATTTAATAAAATTGGTGAGCAAAAATTATTTAACAAATTGCTCAACTCTCCTCCTATCCCACCCGTTGGCCATCAACAAGCACCAGATTTGGTGACGGCTAGACATGAGGAAGGCTGAATTGGTTGAAGAAGAACCAGCCGTGGCGACCACGACATGGATTTCTTCATAACCAATGATTGCTTCATGAGTTTCTTAGTGAGTTTCCTTTAAATTTTGGATTGGAATTTTCAAAAAATGGAGACCGAATTTCAAAAAAATGAGTTTGTAGGATTTTAATATATTTTTATTTATTAATGTATTGAATTATTAATATTGTGTATTTAATTATTAATTTTGTGTATATGGGTATTTAATTATTTTGTTATATATATCTAATTATTTTGTATATTTAGTTATTAATTTATGTATTTGATTATTAATTTTGTGTATGTGTAAAAATTATAGATAAAGTAAAATAAATAGAATTAAAGTTTATTAAAATAAATAAATAAAATATAAAGTGAAATAGAGAGTACGGTTGGAACATGCACAATTTTTGAGACAAGTTAAAAATAGAAAGTAAATTATTTATAATAAAATAAGAAGTGAGATAAGGAAGTCAAATAAAAATAATCCAAGGACTAGTAGCCCATTTGATTGTATTACGAAAAATGCTTCCTGAGGGTCACACGTTGGGTTTTACTTGAATGCACAAATGATCAAAATATCCTTACAAAAATTATAAATTTGTTTATCTTGTCTTTTTTTTTATTTTCTCCTATTTCTTTTCATGATCGACGGTTACAATCATCGATCACTATTTTTTTTTTGTTTGTCTTCATCTCATCTCGTGTCAACTATTGCAAATCTTCTCATTTCAAGACCATCAATACGAGGCGAGGCAAGGCCGTGGAAGAAAGGTGATGATTGGTGATTGAATCAGGCAACTAGGAGAAGAAAAAGAGGGAAGAGAAGAGAAGAGAAGAGAAGAGGCAACCAAGAGAGTAAAGGGAGTAAATTTATAATTTTTGTAAAAATATTTTAATTATTTGTATCTTTAAATATAACCCAAAATGTAAGGACGAGGGTACAAGTAACATGGTTTTTATAATAATAATAATATATTATTATAATGATGCATTTTTTTTTGGTCTGTAATAGGTAATTTTTGAGGCACGTGTCCTTTCCGCAGTCAAACTGCTGGGAACGCGGTAACACTTGGCAGATTCTGGCGCAGACAGCAGTGGCCCACCACCAGTCACAGGTGAAAAAGCGCTCTACAGCCAGCTGACTTGGCTCGATACCCGAAGCACTTTGGGCCGTCAGACGCCCATCCAACGACCCAACACAAGCTTACCCAGCCAGCGCCTTACCTGATCATGCCGCCAGTTGGCAACATGAGGAGAGTAAGGTAATTTCACAACTACGACGGAGGTTCTTCACCGGAAAGGACGAGCAGCGAGCTGGCGTCATCGGAGACTGTGACCCGCGGGAACATCATCATCACACCGTCGTCGTCCAAATTTGTTGGGGGCGGAGGGGGGTTACTTTTGTTTGTTTGTTTTTGTAATGGTTTCTGTTTGGTCTGTGACGCTCTGGATTAGCAGTGCGCTGTGAGAATAAATAAATCCCCTCCCTACCCCCCCGGACGGACGAAATGAAATCCACTGAACAGAACATTAAATCGCGTGTCCGCCTATAAATCCGCCATCGGTCCAATCTGCAGAGCCCTTTTATCTTGTACCAATCACCGGGCTTCACTTCACCATGCAATTCCCTTGGACACAGTCTCTCCCAGTTCCGGTGTAATTCTTAAACCCACTTCTTGGAAACTCCATCATCATGGTGTACTACTGAATGGCCATTGAAGTTTTCTTGGATTAAATCCCGATAATAATCTTTCCCAAAGTTCTGTGCTTTGCTTGTGGTCCGGGCAATGGTTTCCGTGGAAGATTCTCGCTCCAATTCGAGCCGCTTGCCCACAACGCGGCCCTTCTACAGTCCGTTTTCTGTGTCTTCTAGTAAGATTCAGAGGTCTCTGGGCCGGTCCATGCGCACCGTCCGCTCCAACTTCTACCAGACCGACCACAGCTGCTCCTTCCCAGGCTCAGCCGCTGAGAAATCGGTTTGCGTGTCTGAGAATCTGACCGATTCCGTCATCGACTTGCGTCTTGGCGAGCTTGCGGCTCGGAATAACCAGTCCGTTAAGTCATCATCGTCGGAAGATGAATTTCTTGACCTCTCTCAGGCCTTTAGTGATTTCTCGGCGTGTAGCAGCGACATCTCCGGCGAGTTACAGAGGTTAGCTTGTGTTCCGTCGTCGGAGAATGTCTCCGATCCAAATCCGGAGCCTGAGGCGGAGCCTTGCACGGGGTTTCTAGAACGCGAGACTTTCTCCACTGAGATTATCGAGAGTATATCGCCTGAGGATCTCCAGCCGACGGTGAAGATCTGCATCGACGGCCTCCAGTCGCCGTCGGTTGCCGTGAAGCGCTCTGCGGCAGCGAAGCTCAGGCTCCTGGCAAAGAATCGGTCGGATAACCGAGCGTTGATAGGCGAGTCCGGGGCTGTTCCGGCATTGATTCCCCTGCTCAGGTGTACGGATCCGTGGACGCAAGAGCACGCCGTGACGGCTTTGTTGAATTTGTCGTTATACGAAGGCAACAAGCCACTCATCACCAGCGCCGGAGCCATCAAATCGCTAATTTACGTGTTGAAGACAGGTACCGAGACGTCAAAGCAGAACGCGGCCTGTGCTCTGCTGAGCTTATCTTTGATCGACGACAACAAGATGTCAATCGGCGCGTGCGGAGCGATTCCTCCGCTGGTTTCGCTGCTGATTCACGGCTCGAATAGGGGGAAAAAGGACGCCTTAACGACGCTGTACAAGCTCTGCTCGGTGAAGGTGAACAAGGAGAGGGCGGTGAGCGCCGGAGCGGTGAGACCCCTGGTGGCGCTGGTAGCGGAACAGGGGACGGGGCTTGCGGAGAAGGCGATGGTGGTTCTGAGCAGCTTGGCAGCGATTCCGGAAGGAAAGGCGGCGATTGTGGAGGAAGGGGGGATTCCGGCGCTTGTGGAGGCGATCGAGGACGCTTCGGATAAGGGGAAGGAGTTCGCAGTGTTGACCCTGTTGCAGTTGTGTGCTGATAGTGTGAGGAACAGAGGTTTGCTCGTCAGGGAAGGCGGGATACCTCCTCTAGCGGCGCTTTCGCAGACTGGTACTGCAAAAGCCAAGCACAAGGTGAAATCTTCATCTCTGTTCATTCTTCCATTCTGATTTGTTTGTTAGTAAGCTTTCTGCTTTACCATCTTCTTCACTTGAATAGTTGAATATACGTGCTAGTGCTATAACTCTGTTAGCTCAAATTCCCATCACATAAGCATCATATCTTGGTGGTGAGGCTTATGTGCTGCATTAGAGTGTAGAGTTTGTTTCCAATTCCATTGAATGATGTGTGTGTTTTTGTCTGTGAAGAGAGGTTTAAATTTTACTTCTTTTCTTATGAATAATAATTTCCTGAGTTTATATGATTAAACAATAGTCTGAGTTTAAACATGACGATGGATTGTGGGTGACTTGACTAATTTGTTGCATACATATGTGGTCTTGCAGGCTGAAACTCTGCTGAGGTATTTGAGAGAACCGAGGCAAGAAGCTTCTACTTCAAGCCCTTAGAGAGAGGTATATTAAGTCTCGTGTTATACTAATTACTGGGGTTTGGCTGTTGATTGTGTATAGTAAGTGTATTGATGATGGTTTGTACAGAGCGGTTGAGGAATTTGCAAGTTTGTGAGCAGGATTCACGATTTCTTACACTGATGTTAGCTAGAGAGGGAAAGCTGACATTTTTGTTGTATGAATATGTCAACTAGGTTTTTGGGTTTCTGTTTTCCTCCTGCCCCCAGTTCTAGTGTTTTTTGTCAGAAGGGTGAACCTACTTGGCTATGAGGTTTTCTGATTAGGCGCTATCACTTGCGCCTTCGCCGAACTTGTCCCTGGGTCATTACTATGGAGGTAAATCAAGGATGTGCCTGGTGACCAGAGTTTGAAGTTGTTTCCATTGGCACTTACAAGGATTACTCCTAGAAGGATGCAGATTTGCAGCCTCCAGCATGACTTTACAGCTTCCTCTTTTGCCATCCAGCTATGCCCCTGGAGGCCAATGCGACGGCTATGAGGTTTTCTGGGTTGGTGAGGATTTAGGTTATGTTTTGTTTGGATGATCCAAATTCTGGTGAAACAGAAGATTAGTAGTTTGTTTGTCAGCCCATATTGAAGGAAAGCAAAACGTTTAGCCCCGGGCTGGTGGGGGAAGGGGTGGTGTTATGACTGTAGATTGTTCTATTTTCCTACTAAAAGGTTTGCTTTTACCTATGCCATATAGTATTCCTTGGTTTGCACGTATTCAGTATTCTGATGCTAGATTTATTTATTATGTATTATTTTCGTAACAGATGTTAGATGTAAAGCTGCTTTCAGACTCTTAGGTTACATGGTTAGATAATAAAGCCTTCAAACTCGCTTGTGAATTAGTTGAGCTTTCATAATTTCCGGTGGTTCCCTATACTTTCTTTTCAAAACCCAATTGGTAATGTTATTGATTGGTGCCTAAACACCTGACCTGCAACCAAGAGTTAATTTAATGGCCAGAAGACTGCCAAACTGCGTCTCCAGTTAGGTGGGGTGAGGCTTTCAACTTCACTACTACTGCCCATTTCAGAAAAACTGCCAAACTGCGTTTATTTTTAAGTTTTTGTGTTCAGAAATTTCCATAACCCAACTTTCTTTTGCCTTATAATTTCAAAATGAAAAAAAACTGCTGGGCCTTGGATTCTTGGAGATTGCAGCTGTCTCCAGATTGAATTGGAAAATGTGATTAATTCATTGAAATGGTGGGTTAATTTGCCAATGAATGAATTAATAACGAGAATGATGAAGGTGGGGATGATAATATATATATATTTTTTTGTGTGTGGGGGGGGGGGGATGATGGTAGGGTCCATGAGTCATGACCATGAAGCTGAGATAGAAGCTTTGCTGCTTTGGTGTAAAGTAGTTTAATCCTGCCGGCCGACTATTACTGTTGTTGTCTTGCGGGCTCTACCAGAAGTGCATGTGATTGTGAGTGTAGGCGGGCGAGAAGGGCCACTGAACCAGCCAGCCAGCCTGCGATCCACCAACCCCCACCCCCACCATATACTCTTTTATATACGTGTTTCTGTGTGTGGAAACTGCGCACATCTCTCTCTCTCTCTCTCTCTCTCTCTCATACTTATATGCTTGTCGGCATTCTGAGTGCATGAGCTGGCATGGCAGAGAAGGGCTTGTTGTGGCCCTGCCTCTACTGGTGCTGGTGGCTTAGCCATTTTTTGCAGCCTGCATGGAACTACATTGAACACGCCGGTGTCTTTAATTCAGTTGAGCGTAGCCTCAGCCCATATGCAATTCTCAGACTGGGGACTGCATGGCTGGCTGCCGCAGCCACTGAGTCTCCCTTCAAAGTCGATATATATACACATATATCGAACAATCTGTATCTTAATATTAAGACACGCTCGCCTTCCAATTATGGAAGGAATGGATGAGCAAAATTCATCCAAATCATTCCCAGAACACTGAATTTATTTGTCTGCTGCCAAGCGGGGCCTTGGCCTGCCTGCAGAGCTATAATGGTTTCAATTTCGCAGGAGCCAATACTGGTAAGGCCCGGTAGCCGCTAGCTCTTCTTCGCCGGTGCCAAATGTTTAGAGGCTTTTAAGTTGTAAAGAGAAATTAGTCTTTCATCAACCCGCTTGGTTCGCCATGTTTAGGAGTGGTTATTTAAGAACAAAAGAACAGTTCTAGGAAGAGAGGAACAATTTGAAAACATGCAAAGTTTCAAAATACAAGTCACTACCAGCTCTCCTAAAATAAAACATGATCTCCTTTACTACTACTTTTTCCTAACCCTAAGAAGTAAGAAACCAAAAATCATATCGAATATATAAAAATAAATAAAAATTAGAATATTTGCAGAATGGATCTTACGTTAGTTTAGGCAGGAAGTTCATCCTTATCTTGCTGCTTAGAATTGCATAGGCTTGGTCTGAAGCCTTTTTCAAGCATCTTCTCCACTTCCTCGAATTGCAAGCCTTTAGTCTCCGGTACAAGGAAGAATATGGCTATCAGTCCAATAAGTGAAAACCCAGCAAACAGCAGGAACGTCCCAGATGAGCCCAGAGCCTCTGTTAATGTTAAGAATGTCTCGCTCACAATTAGGTTCGACACCCAGTTACTAACTGCTGCCATTCCTCCACCAATGCCTCTGTACCTCAATGGGTATATCTCCGAGTTTACGATCCAAGGTACCGTTCCCATGCCCGGCGAGTACAGTATGATATACGCACCCAAAAGCACAACCGCCAAGAACCCGAATTTACTTGGACAGCCTTGCGTGTACCAAGTTCGATGTTCTGCATGGCACGCGGCTTTTGTAGCGTCACTCAAGGCCAAGCATGCTCCGGGAAGAAACTGGTCACCAAGTCAGACAGCAAGTTAGATGGATTTACAATTTGAGAACTGCTCGATAGACTGAAACAGTTGAATTCGGTAGTGAATGGGGAAAGGCTGCGCGAAAAAAACTGACCTTATTTGGTTCATGTGCACAAAAACCGCATTCTGAGGATGCTTTCAAGCATGTCATGCAATTCCAGGTTGATCCAGCCGGCGCTGCTAAGTAGCTTGAGCATGTAGAGTTTCCACCAAAGTGGGAGGATTCTAGTCTAGTAATTGATGGAGAATGGGTGGATGCTTCGAGGAAGACGACAGATAAGGACACAAGGCAAATAATAATTCCGACCATAGAACAGAGCATCAACCTTCTTCTTCCGCATCTGTCAACCGTTGCCATGCTAATAAGGGAACCAAAAACATTGAGCCCCGAAGTAACCAGAGAGAGTGCCAAAGCTGTCTGGTTCGAAGCAAATCCGGCTAGCTGAACTATGGTGGGGCTGTAGTACATGACAGTGTTTATACCCACAAATTGCTGAGCCACTTGAACCGTGATACCGGCGTAAAGGCCCCTCCGAACTATAACATTACTCCAAGCACCCCTTACTTTTGAAATAATACCCTCACCAATGGCACTTTCATCAGCCTTCTCATCTTCAATTGATTTCTGTAAAGTTTTCATCTCTTCTTCAACTTCCTCAGGAGGATAGATTCTCTCTAAGATGGCCCTGGCTTCATTTACTTTGTTCTGATCATCAGATCAAGGCAAACGAACCGTAATCAGCTTTCCTTGGAAAAGGATGTTTTCGCAGTCCATTAGTCAATCAGAGGCAATAGCTAATACAACATTCAGCACGAGACTAAAAATATATGTTTAGTTGGGCTATTCGCTAGTGATATCAGCCAATCTAGGGGATATACTGAAGGCTTGATTGGGATTATAAGTGAACGCAGTACCTTCGGGCTGCTGCTTTAACTCCAACCTCTATGCCTAATACAGTGAAAAACAAGCTTATGCCAGGTCAATTCGCATGTTATTGCACAATGAATACTATTAAGCACCTAAACCATTTGTCCCTGCCTCTTGAATTTATGTAATGTTACTCCTATGATGTGAACAGTTGGGGTGCTGCCATGATGCTTCATGGATTATTTGGGACTTCTTGTGGGTCATGAGTTTTAGAAGCGTTGTGCGTCCTTGGCATATTTTGTGTTCTTTCCAGTCGAGATTTGATCCATTCATTCTGCCTTTTTCTAGTGAATTATCTTACTTGACACAAAAAGTTAATGTGTGTGTGTATTACCCGTCTATAGAGCCATCTAGGAGACTCGGGAAGTGAGAGCATCAGCACGAATTGAAGAAGGGCTGGTATACCGGCAACCCCTAACATCCACCGCCATGTTCCAGGTGCCTAGAAACACATGCATTTAGAGGCAGTTCCATTAGTTTGTCCAATAATTATAGACAGTTATCATTCACAACGTCAAAAATATATATATATATATATTTTCAAGTGTTTGAATTTCCATACTTTGGTGAATGCCAGGTTGATCAGATATGATAGGAATTGCCCCCCAGTGATCAGTAAACCGTTTGTGCTGACAAGTGCCCCCCTAATTCGAGCAGGAGAAGCTTCTGAAATATAGAGAGGCGAGGTCATGGATGCCATTCCAACACCAAGACCTACAAATATTCGTCCGATAATAATCACCCAAGGTGCTGGGGCAACAGCCATGATCATTGCACCGACAAAGAAGAGAAAATCAGCTATAAGGATTGAAATTTTCCTGCCACACTTGTCATTTATCCATCCCCCAGTTGCAGCACCAACTATGGCTCCTGCAACTGTCATACTCACAATTGTTTCCTGAAGATTGACGGTGAAGTATAAATATAGAGATCATCATCTCATAATCAGCAAAAGGCTTAGATAGACTAACTGAATCATGAACTAGACTTGCCTGTAGCCATGTTTTCCTGTCAACAGACTTGAAATCATCTCGAATATACAGCAAAGCACCAGAAATAACACCTGTAATGCACAAAGACATTATAAACTGCATTGAGATATCACCAAGGAATGTTGTTCACAACGATTTGCAATTGCAACATGATTGAAGGAAAGGGATGCAAAATGCTAATGCAGCACGTTATACAAAAACAGCAATCATAAGCCTTAATTCCACCAGACAATACCTGTGTCATAACCAAACAGGAGCCCTCCAAGGCCAGCTGAGAGCGCGAGCCGCATTATGTATGGCTTTCTCCAACTCGTTCGCCAGCATTCTGTGAAATCTGTTTTATCGGGTTTATGAACACCCCCTTCCATCTGTCTCGAGTTGCTGACTTCCTGATCAAGATTTTTTATATACTGCTTTTAAATAATTGACTTGTTAAAATTCAAACCAAGCATGAAGACAAAACTATACAGAAATTATTACTAATTTGGAGAAATTGAGAGAAGATAACAGCAATTCGCCCATTGTTGTAGCAAAAGGCGTCTAACATTGTTGTAGCAATTGGCCCACTTCATGAAACGCCTAAAAGAGGACATCCAAGTTTTGAATGAAGTGCATGCCTTATACTAGCTAGCAACTAGGAAGATTTAGCAAATTGGTAGGATAAGATAAACCAGTCAGAGCCAAATCAGTACAATCAAGGGCGATGAAACTGAACCCATGTTGTGTTAATATGGTAATGCTAGTGTAGGACCCAAGAAGAAGAAAGTGAAAGAGAATGGAGAATAAACAGAGAAAAGAAGCAAGAGCAAGGGAAGGGGCTGGTTCCAACAGAAGAAGTAGAAACGATCAAGATTGTCGGAACACAGAGAGAGAACAGGAACAGGACAATGAATGAATCAAGATTACGCGAACTTAGTTAGATACTAACGTAGAAACCGAAACCAAATTAACGTGGTAGAAAGACAGAATTTCTCATCTCTATCAAATGGAAGATAACAAACAAGATCATAAGAGTTCTCGGTAAAAGATAACATCCTGATAGATATCTCATGTTTCTAAGGGTATAAATTCGTTCGGGAAAGAAGAAAATCGTAGCAAGAATAACTAGATTGGGTTGCACTTGCATATGGGCCGATGATCATAAGTACTAACCAACAATCAGAAAAGAAAAGGACAAAGAAGCACTGTATCAAATCCATACTGGGCCATGCATCTTAAAATCTCATCAGAGAAGCATCATCAAATCAAATTATTTTCAAAGAAAAGAAAACTGAGATTATGTAGAAAAAAAAAAAAAGTTAAAAAAAGTCTGCAACTTTACAGGTTCAAACCCAATTCAGGTATCAGGCTATCTGCAACCTTCGGCTGTCTTGGATGATGGTGAACTTATTTTCTTTCTTCCTTGTATATTTATAGCACAAATAAACCCTTGGTTTGGATGGGATTTGGAGTTGTGTTGGCACCCAAATTCCAATCGGGATAGAAACTGGTGGATTGTTGGGATCTTCCGGGAAGTTGTTTCCTATTAGGACTCTGGTTTAGGATTAATGGCAGATTTTTTCTCCAAATTCGGAGAGATTGTTCCAAAATTATTAATTAAGATTGAAGAAAACATAAACCGGATTTTGAAATCCCATTCTGGTTCCAAGAACAGCACGGACACCATGCAAAACAAAGTTGTCAAGAATGGGATTCGAACCCATGCCCTTTCGGACCAGTACCTGAAACTGGCGCCTTAGACCAACTCGGCCATCTTGACGCGTTAGGGGTACATTTTCTGAACTAATACTTATCGTTTGAGTTTAGATATTAAAAAAAAAATAATCTATATATCGTCCATGAGAAAACAAATTTTAAAATTTCTATTTTTTATATTTATTTAAAAATCTACCAAATCAATTTATCACGTCACACTTATTACATATATATATATTTGTAATGTGAGAAACTCGAAAAATCTTTAATACACAAACAATCTTTATTTAGAACTACTATTTCACCCTATTTAAAATTCACAATTCGTCTGTATTCCAATTGAAATAATAAGTAAATTAGAAGCTCTGGCCCATCAAATAGACACAAGTAATTGCATAGTTTCCAATAGAAACAAAATTAAGCCCATAATCTTGTGATATCCAAAACTCTAAAATGTATGAGATAGACCATCAATGATGATACTAGGCCATCCAATTCTAGAGATGAATATGAAAATATTCTTTTAATGACGTAAAACTTAAGTCCAAAGGCCCAAATTTAATTAAAGGTTCTAATAAAACCAAGCATGAAAAGTTAGAACTATTCAAAATGGGCTCAAGTCCACACTCAAAACCACTGGAGCAAGCAATACAAAATGGAGCCCTTACCCGGGCCATATCCATATTGTATAACTAGCACCCAAGTTCATCTAGAAGATTAAATTCGACTATCCGTATAACATAATTCTATCTATAATAAGTTCTTTTAACAAACTTATATAAAGGCGTAACCAATAATCAAGCACCAAGTATCTTTATAAATTATGCAATGATTTTGATTGCATTGTTCTTAAATACAATGACTATCTTGATTATTGAAAATTTATTGAAGAATCAAGCTCTGGACTCTTGTAGTGATTGAGCAAGTCTAGGCAAGATTGAGTTTGAGAATTATTAAAAATACTTAATGACTAAGAAGAATCAAGCACGACTACTATTCAAATTGAATAATAATTGACTCTAAAAATTTCACCACCCTTTCTCTCTTATATTAGATATGTTACATCATGACACATATCATATAACATTTATATTTTTATCAATTTTGGAAGACCTATCCACCCAACAGCACAAAAGTGGTATAAATTTTGTACACTAACTAACAAGTAATTAATTGAATTAATGTGATTATTATTTTGTATAAGATTTATGATTTATGCTATGAAGCCAAAACAATATATTTGTATAAAACGTTTTTATTTAGTTTAAAAATAAATTTTCTTCTAGTAGTTACGTTGATTGGGCCAAGAAAGCTACGATGATTGGGCCAAGGGGGCCCAACTGAGACACTCTTTTTGTACACTAGCGTGCAGTAGATCAATGTCGTCTCTCTCGTTCCTTTCTCTGTGAGTGTGCCAGCGTGTCTTCTTCCTCGATTCTCGAAACCTAACCTTAGCGCCCCCCCCTCGATCACAGAACCGTTTCTAATTTATCGATATTTGCCATTGTCTCCGATTCGTTCTTCACCTTACGGGCTTCTAAGACTCTTGTGATCGATCCACATTTCGGCGGTTCTGATCTGGTCTGCAATTCGATCGGGAGCTTGGTCGAGTGAATTGAGATAGAGATTCAGAGAAAGATCGCTTTCCTTCATAAAAAAGGTGGGCATTTTCAAACTTTTAATTCCATAAAGTAGTTTTCTTTGTTCTTTCTATTGTCCTCTTCAGTTATTTAAATGTCTGGGAATGCTCTGTAATCAAGAGTCTATAGTGTCACTCTTTCGATTGCGAAACTCATTGCTGGGTTCGTGAAGCCTTCATTAGCGTAGAGACGAAAAAGGTACCGACAATTTTTTTGTTTTGTTTTGTTTTTTTTTTTTTTTGGGGGGGGGGGGGGGGGGGGGGGGGCGCTAATCGACATACTGGCCGAGTAGAGACAATTGGAAGCTCCGAGATAAAAGTTGAATTTTGTCAATCTGTTGAACCTGGACAGTATCAGACTACAAGCGTGTTGACTAAAGAGTGGCTATTCACAGTTATCGTACTTTCCAATTCCGTTTTCTTTTTCCTTTCTGTTGGGTATGTACAAGCGCTTTGGATCTCTTGCAACCAATTCCGTTCCCTTATACTGGGATTTATGCTACTCATCATCTTCCGATTGATATAGATGCATATTTTTGTGTTGACTGCTATTTTTTGGCCTCGCGGTGCTTCTCACAGGTTTTCATCCATAAATGTTCTCGTTGAAACTTGGCATACGTTACATGGAAGTTCACTGATTCAAGCCTGTGATCGGCTGCTTTTCAAGGACAATGGACGTGGTTCTCCGGAAGGAGAGAACATCGAGAGAGAATTCTGTAGTTTAGAGAAGAAACATAGAAGAAGAATGTAATGATAAATTAGCTTTCTCAATACAATCGTATCTCTTTTATACAAGTTCCAAACTGTCACTTGACTGCTATGAAACTACCTCACAACTGTAAACTACCAAGACTAGATACCAACTAAGAAACAAACTCTCAACTGCCCTGTCCAAGCAGGAGGGGCCCAATACCACTAGCACAATGACAAAGCTCTGCACTGGTTATACTCAAGTTACAGTTCTGATCTCCTAAGCTTTCCTGATCCCTTTAGTCCATGAGTCTGCATCAATTCCAGCTAGGATCCTCTCTTGCAGTTGATCATTTACTCCAAAAACCTCCTAGGGACTTTCTTCCCCCTTTAGGTTTTTCTTGCTGGAATGACATTACTCGTTTTCCCTTGGTTATTAGTTACGCTGCAATCGGGTTGACTTTTTTGCTTTCTCAGCTATTCATCATCATGTGAGACTTGTATTCTTTATTTGTGTTCAGATGCCATAAGTGAAACACTAGAGGATATGACGTTTTTCTTTTGATGATATGTACAAAATAATATGCTTTTGGGCCCCTCTAGGTGATTCCTTAGCTATGAGGGATGTTTAACATGGATAGTTTTTATGTTTTATTAGTTTGAAGAAAGTATTGAATCAAGCTTGTATTTTTTAATAAAAACGTTTATGTAATTTTTATGCATCACGTGGGCTATTTTTTTTCTGCTTTAAGACTGTTTTTGATGCTGGGTACTTGTGCTGATTTGCTTTAGCTAATTACATATGGTCAGGATTTCTACAGTTCCTTCATGTCCGATACAATTGTTGTCCAAAGATATATTTAGGAGCTCTATTTTGCTTCTTGTGTTTTGAGATGGCTGGTGCTGTATTTCACGCTTAAGCAGTTTGAAGATTATATAATTGACAGTCTATAATTTGCTTTGGTAGTTGGCAAACTGAATTTCTAAAACCTAAATGTGTTTCATAATCATGAATCATTGGCTGGACTATTTGTTACATTGTTGTGCTGCCTTCATAAGATTGATTTTTTACTTTTAAATGGTTGATGTTTATGCTCAACTTGACCCTTCACCTCTTGTATTTGGTATTTCATATTCTCCTCGAAATTTAGAAGTTAATTTGATGTGCAACTTGACAATGCACTTGTGAGCTTTCATATGGAAAACGTTGTAGTGTAAAGCATGCTTTTCTTTCACAACATGTACTACTGGAATCAGAAATTTTGTGACCATTGAAAAAGGGACAACTATTGACAAGCTATATTTCATTTCACAGTGCATTTAAATATTTTCTGGACAATTGCTTATGTCCTTCATAGAACCTGCTTTTAAAATTTCTTCCCACTACTGCCTTTGTCTTTCTTGTTTCAGCTCCTCATATTGGTTGGAAATGTTGATCTCTATTTTTGGGCTTTTAGTTCCTTGTGAAAGACTCGCTGCTGTGACGACTGTACTCCAGATTGTATGGCTTTCTAGTTGGGAGAGACGTTGCTCAAGGAGTGGAAATGACATTTTATACTGAGGAGGAGCAAACTCAGGATTATCTTTTTAAGATTGTCTTGGTTGGTGATTCAGCTGTGGGGAAATCAAACTTGCTTGCTAGATTTGCAAGAAATGAATTTTACGCTAATTCTAAATCAACTATTGGGGTAGAGTTCCAAACTCAGAAAATGGATATCGATGGAAAAGAAGTCAAGGCACAAATCTGGGACACAGCCGGTCAGGAGCGTTTCAGGGCAGTTACATCTGCGTATTATAGGGGGGCAGTTGGAGCTCTTCTGGTCTATGATATTAGTAGGCGTCAGACATTCGGTAACATTGGCAGATGGCTTAATGAACTTCACAGTAAGTACTGATCAAACTATTTTGATCCATTTGTTTGTGCTTCCTTGCAAAAGTGATTTTTGTTTTTAGCAACAAAATTTTGGGACTTACGACCCCGTGAATCAATCAAGATAGAACAACTTTTTAGACCATGTGCATGTTAATAATATTACATTCAATTACTATTTACTTCTTTGGGTTTGTGTTATTAAGTTGTTTACTTGGAAGATGAATATTTGGTGTCTTGTTGGTGGATATCTGCATATGAGAAATACATTAATAATTAATGCGTGGGTTGGTTAATGAAATCAAGATAGCTGTATTGGGTTGTTTGCTATCGTTACGGAAGCTGTACTGATGCTTATTCACGCTATTGAAATTTCAAGTACTGTTCAAATTGAAACTTTAGCAGTTCATTGGCATCCAGATGTTTGATCTTGCTTTATAATACTGATATAGTAGTGTTTTTATTATTTACAGATTCATGCGTATGCGGGTTTGTTTAAGTGTCCTTGGATACCATGATCATGTTACATCTACTCTTACCTAGATTGAGGAACCAGGGTTGATTTGTGTTCCTTTGATTGTTCAACAGCTCACTCTGACATGAATGTAGTTACTGTACTCGTTGGGAACAAATCTGATCTTAAAGATGCGAGGGAGGTTTCCACAGCTGAAGGCAAGGCCTTAGCTGAAGAACAGGGTTTGTTTTTCATAGAAACTTCAGCTCTTGACTCTTCAAATGTAGTTGCTGCCTTCCAAATTGTTGTGAAAGAGATTTATAATATCTTGAGCCGGAAAGTAATACAAACACAAGAGAACAAGAAACAGGATGCTACATGGGCCGGAAATGGTAAGACTGTTGTTTTAGAGGAAGATGGGAACCAAGAGCCAGGTCAAACTACAAAAGCTGGGTGTTGTTCATCTTAAAGCGACTAAGTTTGTTAGTGCCAGTCTGAGTCCCTTATATCTTTTCCTGTACTGCTTGTTCTCCCTCGCCCTAATTTCACTCTTCAAGGTTTTAGCTGTTTCTTCCATCATGTGTAATTCATATCCCTGTTGCTTCCAAAATGTTGCAACATTTATTTTTTCTGGTTTTCTTGTTCTTTTCTTTCTTTTCTTTCTGGGTTATCAGGAGAAAGTGGAGTAGAAATTGTAGATGACTTGAAGGGGATAAAATGATTTTGTTGTAAAGTTGAATGAGTTTCAGTATCTTGATTCCTTAGCTGTCTAAATCTGAGTCTTGTTTTCTTTTATTTCTTCACATGATTTCATGTTCAGGGCTTTGTTCGCTTTCCTTTTTGTTGGTCTTATAGTGGGGTTGATGCCTGATCATATGATCACGTGCACAATGTGAGTACTCTTTTACACTTATTGGAGGGTCCTTTCTTTTTCTAGTCAGGCTGATGTGCATCTTTAGTGCAGATTTTGTACCCTAATCAATCTTGGGTAAACATATTGAGCCGTGAAGCCTATCACTGCAAAATTATAGATCGGAGAGTCCGCGTCCTGTCAATTACACTTGCTCTTGAGATGTTAATTCCGCATCTAACTTAGAATCATTAGTTTAGGCATTATTGGTTTCCTTTTTCTTCTCCTTTTTTGGGGAGGTGTGACACCGCGACATTTATTAATCAATAGATTCAGTAAAGAAGTTTTTATTATCTGTCATATCTAGGTAGATGCCAATAATGTGCCGAACTATTGCATTGTAGTTGAGGAATGATTCATTAGTAAGGTAACAGAATCATAACAAATGTCATTTGTGAATGTCTCAATCAAATGGGTGAATAGATTAACACCCATATGAATGTGGGGGCTTGGAGAAGAGTTGTACCACCAAAGAATTCTATTCCTTATTTGGGACATATGATGAAAGTGATGTGAAAGTTGTCTCAAACCTATCTCTTTGTGAATCTACACATTCAGGACAATTTCAGCAATTCTCCCTATCCAAATTGTAACCCACAGGATCAATGTATCCATTATGCTCCATTTGGTGGTCTCTTGAGGAAAAACGAATGGACCCACATTCCATTGATGGCCAAATTTCCTCTTTAGTCATTGTCATCCACTTTTCAGGAAAAATGGCATCGGCTGCTAAGTGTAAGTCATCATGTTGCATGACCCTTTTGGGGATTCAGTTTCTTGTAGAATAGAATAGAATAGCTAGCATGAAGTGGTTAGGCTGCCAGTTGGATACAGCCACAACCCAGCCCACTGCTCCATCTGCAATTCTTAGGGGTCATAGTTATAATCATTAATTCAGTCACTTCACCATCATCATCATATTTGAGTTGGCGCAGTGGATCCAGTAGATTCCAATAGTTGAAGCTATGAAATATGGAAACCAAGACAATAATTGGGGAAAAAGAAGATCTCAGAATACCAAGGAAAAATGTATCTCATATTAGACAATTTATTCTTGGGGGACCCCAGATGAGCATCCGTTTTGGAAACAGACAGTTGTTTCATGCAATTTGCCAACAACAAAACCCACCCATAAAGGGAAAGAAACTAAAACAACAATAATTGACTGGAAACTAGCAAACCTTGCTGGATACAGAACAGAAGCTTAAAAAGGGGAAAAAGAGAAAACCTCCGCTTCTTTTTTTTTTTCTTCTCTTTCTGTTCTCATGTCACTAGAGATGCATGATACAGTAAAGCAAGCTGATTTACATCTCAGTTCTTAGGAATGAAAACCGCTTTTCAGAAAACTCAAGCTCAAACTGAAAACGAAACCCTTGTAGCTACTTGCTCTGAGATGAGGTCTATAAAACAGGTGCGTCGGTTAGCTCTTTTCAAACTACTATCAAACTGAAAAATCTCTCACCAATGATACTATACATCATTCACAGTCCATATGGTAAAACTGATCGATCGTCTTCCTCCGCCTACAATAACATTCTGGCATCCTCTTCCCTATGCAGCAATTCCTGAAGCAAAAGATACAAGAAATGCATAAGTACAGAAAACATCAATTTGGACCTCAAACTAATGGTGTTTTAACAGTGTGTGTAGTGAATCACAGTACCCGATACTCCTGATACAGCCAAACCTAATCCTCTTCCTCTTTTTCTTGGTTAACTTAACAGCCACCGGAAATAATCTTAAAAGAGCACAAAAACTATATATGCTGGCCCTTGGCTATCCTGAGTCTGATAAACTAATATTTGTATTTTCACTAGTAAAATTATAGCAGAGGAATCAAGAAAACAACTACTACCATTTACATGATAAATAATTCAGCAGCAGATGCACCATACAGTTTAGACCTCCTCAAGGGTAAGCTCATGCGTATAATTTTTAAGGTCACTGAATTGCAGAAATTGACCTTTATTTCAAAGTTTGTAGTAGTAAGAATACTGCATCCAACATCTAGCATTTATTAGTGACTTATTTATCAGGTGGCTTGAACTTACAACGGTAGAAAGAGACCTAGCACAATATTATGATGAAGTGCATTGACATTAGGAATATTCTTTCTAGCTTATATAACTCACCTTTGGAATCATGTGTCACTCCTTTAATAAGGTAGTTGGCTTATGACAGGTAGTTAACTAATTTATCTTATTATAGAGAAGGAGATGCTTGAACAACCTATTCTCAAACAACTCATTAACAACTTAATTCGATGGAATTGTTTGATCTTAAAAGAGAACTTCTATAATTTCGCACGGAAGGGGTTATTTCTTGGTTTCGTCCAGTCATTAATAACTAGATTATTTTTATGTAATAGTAGATGGAAACAACACTTGTAAGGAGTCCTATTAAGCTTGTTGAGAAAGCATGAGGACTGAACATGTTTAATCCAGTTGACTATATACAATTGGTGCATGCATTGACCCAAAATCCTCATATGACATAAAGTGAAAGTCCTAGTTTTGAACTGCCCCAGTGTTCACATAAACTTCTCAAACCAATAGGATTTGCATCATACACGATCTTCCTGTTAAAATTACAGTAGAATCACCAAACCAGGAAGCTGTACAGCTTGAACAATATTGGTGTTAAAAGGATGCAGGGTTTCCTTTAGATTATTTAAAGTAGCATGTAATTTGTATCCAGGCATGAAAATAGACTGGCCAACCAATATATACGCATCAAGCCTAGGTTCATGGCACCAAAATTTCTACTTCAATTGCCTCTAGAAATAAGCAACCCTTAGAAGGAAAAGAAAGAAGAGAACACGAGTGAGGAGGAGGAGGAGATAGAATTTACCTCTATTAGCTGCATTAGCAACAGTATAACCACCAACATATCTGGCAGAGTTTTTGGTTGTAACATCTGAAGCAACTTTCCCAAGCCCAAATGCAAAAGAGCCAGAGCCCTCTAGATCTGGAGAAGATGACTGCCAGGTAGTATCACCATAAAATGAACCACTTCCATATAAGTTTCCCATAGGTCCATGATCATCACTTGATGCAGCAAATGATGATGGTGCAGCATTACTTCCACTGTTTCTTCCATAACCGCCAACTCCAGACCTGAAAGCACTATCTGCATGGGCGTAACTTATGTTGCCACTACTAGGGGTAGAATCTCTGCCTCCACCTTCTCCTGAAATGTTAGAGGGACCCCAAATTGCTCGAATACTGGCAAAATCACCTCCAAGTCCAGCACTGCTCCTTTCAGACCTCATAAAGTCATTAGAGTTTGCAGAATTTGCATTATAACTAAGACTCTCATTTGCCCCCTTGTTCTGATTTATCAAAGTTAATACAGAACTAGTTCCACCACTACCCCCAACATACCCAATGGGGCTGTTATACCTGTTTTGACTTCCACTGTAGAAAGGGTTCGGTGCACGTCCATAGCCAATATTAGAACTGAAGTTACCATTTCCCCCATAGCTTGGATTTGATCCAGGTTCAAAACTCAGTCCCATCCCATAACCAGAAGGACTAAATTGAGGATATCCGCTTCGGCCAACTGGAACTGGACTGAATCTGCCATCCATTCTCGCTCCATACCCTCCAACTGAGCTTGGATTAAATCCCGGAGTGTACGCATTAAGGAAGCTACTAACTCTACTCAGGCCATAGTTATAGCCACCTAACAAGTTCCGACTTGGCCCAGGAGATAACTCCTTGGGGACAGCACGCTTAACCTCAACCATTTTACCGTTGAGTTCATGAAAAGTTTTGAGCAACACTTTGTCCACTGCTTCTTCTGAATCAAATGTGATGAACCCAAACCCTCTGGGCCTCTGGGTGTTGTGATCATACATGACAACTACATCTGTGATATTACCAAATTGATCAAAATAATTTTTAAAGTCACTCTCTGTGACTGTTGATGCTAAGCCTCCTACAAATATCTTTTTTGTACGGGCAGGAACTGGAGACCCCTGCAGGCTGCCATTGTTTTTGTTCAGAACATGTTGATCTTCCCTAGGCACAGCTTTCTTTGCTTCAACCTGAGAATGAAAGGCAACTGCTTAGAAACAAGTTATAAATTTAAAGCAAGCACACAATCTTATATATGAAGTTCACACTTTCTTTCTCAAGCAATGTTCTCATGAACATTGACAACTTGTGGACTTCTGGCCTTTCTTCTTGAGCTATCAAGATTTTTATATCTTTCTTGAAGTACTCGAGCAGGGTGTAAACTAATTCAAAGCTCATTTGAGAAAACTGAATCAGCCAAGCAACACTACATAAAACTCTTCCTTTACTAAAATTTATTTAATGTCTAATGCCTGGCCTCTTTCTGTTTTGAGTACAAAACTCAATTATGCTTTGTATCATAGTTAAGCCATTCCAACTTAATTATCACAAGTAGCCTACAAAAACTCACAATCTGGATAAATGCACCTCAAACAAACAAAACATGAAATGAATAATATTGGTTTAATAGACAAAAGGCAAACCAATTCCTAATAATTCTATGCTGTCATAAGTTTCAGGTCGATTCAGAACACTGCAAGATTCAATAGAACAGCTCTTGCTTGATTCTTGGGATTCGATGCTTCAATTTGCAATGTTAGAAAAATACTGATCGAAATATGTTGAGCAAAATCCCTAGTGCCAACGATATTGATTTCAAATGCACAACTTACAGTTCTACCATCTATCATGTGCTTTTCCCTAACAACTCTTTCTGCGATAGCAGGGTCAGCAAAGATAACAAAACCGAAACCACGGGCACGACCAGTGTTCCGATCCTTCATTATCACAGCTTCCATAACCTCACCAAAGGTTTGGAAATACTCTCTCAGGCGGCCTTCATTTGTGTCCCAAGATATTCCACCTATGAATAGCTTTCCAGGCTCCGTTTCCATTCTGTAACCACATCGCACAGCTTAGTTACTCATAGAGTGAATTCAAATCTAATTGAATCTCTAAACGATCACCTCTGGGAACATAAACCAGATCTAAAGAATAGCATGCAATTGCATCAAAGCAAATTCATATGGGATTCAATTCCCACTCTTATATTTCTGTGAGAAAATAAAATCTAACCTTTCATCTGTAAGATGTATTCAGTAGAAACATCATAATGTAGATTAAACAAGGACAACCATACCTTTCCAGACAATCTACACGGAAATTGGAGACCCTGCGATATGCGAGGAAATGGGTATTATTGAAATCAAACAAAAAGAATCGGATCTTCGGCAGATCAAAAACCGATCAGAGAACAATATAGGATTCCTGGAAAACCGAGAAGAACAATTAAATTTTGAAATGATATCACCAACCCAGAATTGTAAGGCACAAGGCATAGCCAGCCTAATTACCAATTGAAAAAGACCCAGACGAGAGAAGAAGAGAATCAAGATCTGAGAGGAAGCACAGAAAGAGCAGAGGGCAGAAGGCCCTCTCCTTTTCCTCTCTTCCTTTGCTCTTCTTCCAATTTACTGTTTATTCAATGCCCAAAGATGCAATCTTTTCATCAAGTGGAAGAGAAAAGAGAGGCGATGTATTTACAACAGAAATGCTTAATAATACATAATGGACAGATATAAGGGGTGTGTGTGTGTGTGTGGGTAATATATATATGCAGAGAGAGAGAGTGGGTGTGGTGAGAGCGAGCTTTGGCTATATTCCCGTGTAAGAAACACAGAAGCGGAAACAATGGACGATGTTGACTTGCTCAGTTTTGCTAGTGTTGGTCTAAAACATGGCATTTTTTACCTTCCTTTTTTTGGTAAAAAAAAATCACTTTCCTCTCCATTTCTATATATTCTATTCATCTGGATTTTAGCAAGCTCGATTTGTTTGAATTCTTAAATAGTTTTGATCTCCTTGGGGTTGGGACATGGTTTTGGTCTTCCAGTGAAAGGGTTCTCTTTTTTTCTTTATAATGTGAATGGACATATTATTATATTAAGTACCTTGGTAACAAGTAGTTTTCTATACTGCAGTAATGAATGTGATTAGCCCACCAACCAACCATTTTGACATGAGAATAGCCATTTGGTTTTGAAAATAATAAAGGAGAAGGAGAGGGCATGAATAAGATAAGTGATGGAAGTGATTGAGAGGCAACCGATATGATTGATTCATGGTTGATTTAAGTTAAGAGAAACTTTTTAACATGGGGGGGGGGGGGGGGGGGGGGTTATGTTTATGGTTATTCTTCTAATTGTTAACTCTTAAATGTTGTTACATGAAGTTTCCCTTTATTTTATATTCCCTCAAAGATGGAAGCTTTCCTATTAAATGCCTTGTTTTTTCTATACAGCAATAGTTACTTCACCTTTATGTATGACTGGCCTACTCCATTATTAATTAATCGTTGAACTAGTCTGTCATCTTGCTTGACGCTGCCTTATTATATCTGCAAATTGCAACCCACAACACAGCCACCTGCTTGCTTGCTGTATATGGATGAGCCACAAGGCGTACTCCTGTGGAAAACATATATATGCTTCCCACTTCATCGTCAATCAAGCTGCAGCTTTAATTAACAGTGTGTTTGCTAATTATTCCAAGTTATTAAACGTATGTTATATAATTAATTAATTAATATTTTTCAAAACGTTTACTCTGCAGAGAATATATAATTTTCAAATGTAAACGGAAGGAGTTAATCAGAAGAAAGCTGGAGATGTGTCAAAGATGGACGTGATTAGTTGTTTAAAAGCTTTATGCAACACACAGATAAGCAAATGAATTGTCACCAAATGCATGTATTACTGTATTAGTCACATATATGTATGGTTGGTTAGTTAATTGATTAATATTCAAGAGTTGCACATGCGTGATGTTATTATAGGCCTAGGCCCTCTTCACCATAGCAATTAATTAATAAAATGTGGACAAGTCCAGTCAACTATGGTTAAACTCGGTCCCTCACAGCTAGCTTAGGTTAATATCTTTCATGAGGCCCCATCATCATCATCATCATCATCATCATGACCCAAAGTGTAATATTTATGAAAACAAGGGACCAACTCTCTCCATCCTATCCTATTTGTAGATGAACACGAGCACACTGGATTCTCCCTCCAGGTTTCCCTCCAACCCAGAAGGAAGAAACAACCCTCAAAAATGGATTTCATAGGAACCCACAATCCAACCCTCCTGCTCTCTCTCTCTCCCTCTCCCTCTCTCTGAATTGAAGGGCAACTGGTTCATGTCATCTCTTTCGCGAATGAAATCACTATTCACTCCGACTTTCATGTGCTTTACCCCTAATCTCTCCAAAGCCCCACCTTTCTTTCTCTGCAACCCCAAATCTCTGCAAAACCCTAGTTATTTCTCCCATGTAAAACCCCTCATTTGTTGCCACAGTTCCCCAATTTCTTCAGACTCCATCCACACTTCCACTTCGAATACGGACGCGTCTCAGCCCCCTACCGGCGAAATCCACCTCATCGTTGGCCCGATGTTCGCCGGAAAAACCACCACTCTCCTCCGTCGGATCAAGTCCGAGCATATTCATGGAAGGTTTGTTTCCTTTTAATCTTGTTGTGTTTGGTTGAGTTTCAGGTTTGAGTTCGGGTTCATTCTTGCATCTTATGCTCTTTCCTTTACCCAAAAGACACCTCTTTTATTCCATTTTGTTCTGTTTTATTGGACTGCAAGATGTTTCTTTGAAAGATTTAAACTATCTTGGGTAACTCCACGTGTATTTGTGGATTATTTTGCTATTCTATTGGCTGAAAATGTCCTTTCGCGAATGATTCGAAGCTTCTTGTGGACATATGATGTTTTAAACAATAATGGACGTGTGTTTGTCTTTTTATTTAACCATCTGACATCACTCAGCCCTCGTAACTGAATTTCAGCAGTGGCAGCAAAAGTGACTCATTCTAGCCTTTCACTTTCTCCGTTTTTGAAGTTTTAATATATGTATGGTAAGACACTTTGAGACAAATTGGTGGCTGGGCAACTGAAATGATGTTTAGATGTTAAATAGCATCACTATGATTATTATCATCATGAACCAATAATGCAACATATAGTTCTAGTCCAGTCATATTTCTCAAATTAGATCATTGTCATCATTTTTAAGAACTTTATCTGGTTCTATACGTGGAATTTATTGACTCGTACAAATTTGTAGTACCTCCAGATGAATGTAATCAGTTGCTATAATAATGATTCAGGCCCCCTAACTTCTGTCTTCATCATTCAACAATATATTAAGTCTTAGGAATGACATCTCAAAGCTTCTTATCTCCATCTTGATCATTGGTTGATCTCCTTAGTAGCAGTTTTCAGGCCAAGGTTGCCAACAATTCCATCCATTTGGATAGGACGCTAAGAGGTCTATGCTTATCAGGAAGATTGAAAGAAGCAATTGGGTTGCTATGGCATGCAGGATTACAGGTGTATCCCGAAACCTATTCTCTTCTTTTACAAGAATCCATATTTAGGAAACAGTATAGATGGGGAACTAGAATCCATGCTCAGATGGTTGTTGTGGGCTTTATTCCCAAAGAATATTTGATAACCAAATTGCTGATATTGTATGCTAAAGCTGGGGATCTAGTAACGGCGAGCCTTCTGTTCAATGAGTTGCCAAACATAAGCTTAATTTCATGGAATGCAATAATTGCTGGGCATGTGCAAAATGGCCTTGGAGAGATGGGATTGAATCTTTATTATAAGATGAGACAAAGTGGTTTGATGCCTGATCAATACACATTTGCATCAGTATTCAGAGCTTGTGCCACTTTAGCTACACTAGAGCAGGGAAAGCAAGCCCATGGCATCTTCATCAAAAGTCAGATTAGTGGAAATGTTGTAGTTACTAGTGCCCTCATGGATATGTACTTCAAATGCAGCAGTCCCTATGATGGGAATCTGATATTTGAAAAATCCATACACAAGAATGTGATTACCTGGACTGCTTTAGTACATGGATATGGACAGAATGGAACAGTTGAAGAGGTTTTAAAATCCTTTCAGAGGATGATAAGTGAAGGTTTCAGGCCAAACCATGTTACTTTTCTTGCTGTTCTTTCTGCTTGTAGCCATGGAGGTTTAGTTGATGAAGGTTGGCGGTATTTCTCATCAATGATGAGGCATTATGGCATTCAACCAAGAGGGAAACACTATGCAGCAATGGTTGACCTTTTAGGGCGTGCTGGGAGGTTACAAGAAGCATATGAGCTTGTTCAAAACTCACCATTTGCAGAACACTCTGTTACATGGGGTGCTTTGCTTGGTGCTTGTCGAATTCATGGTAATATGGACATGGTGAAGCTGGCCGCAAAGAAGTTTTTTGAGTTGGAACCTGAGAATGCTGGGAAGTATGTTGTTCTATGTAATGCTTATGCTACGTTTGGTTTGTGGCACAGTGTTGCAGAGATGAGGGGACAGATGAGGGATTTTGGGATGAGGAAGGAGCCTGGTTATAGCATGATTGAGATTCAAAGGGGTGTCCACTTCTTCTTTATGGGGGATAATTCTCAAAAACAAACTGAGCAGATATATGAATTAATCAAAGATATGACTTACATTTTGAAGGACGCTGGCTATGCTCCTGACTTAAGTAGTTGGGAGTGTGAGGGAGTAGAAGTGACTTGCTAGTGCCTTATTTAACTTGTGACAAAAGCTTAATGCCTAAACCTCGGGAGATTTTGAAGCCTAAACCTTAAAATTTAATGGTGTTGTCTCATGGCAATCTGTATTCTAGTGAGGCAAAATAAATATTGTGATTGTGCCCCACTTGTTATTTGGATAATATGGGACAAACTAAGCTGATGGCACATCATATTCTATTGATGACATTCCTTCAACAAATAAAATTGGAGTAGATATGAAAGAGAACATCATGCAGATACTAAAACTTACCCACTCTTCTTAGTGGAAGAAAAGGTGATTGGCTGTTTGTTTGCAATATATAAGTTATTTATTGATAGGAGGGAATTCTGATCAAAGATATAAATGTTATAAGGATTTGGCTTTACTGAAAAGAAAATTCTCAAGGGGATTGACTTCTTTCTTGGATTGGGGGTGGAGGGGTCGTGTTCTGCACATAATAGTTTATGAAGTAATGGAAAGGTGGACAAAGCTTATGTTGGGCATACCCTGGAAACTACACAGCTAGAATGGCATTATCATCTAACAATATGTGAATCAAGATTCAAATAGCTTCAAGAAGGTTCTGTAGGAAGATTAAGGTCAACTATGAAAGGCTCATACTGGATGGTGCTAGTGAAGGCCCAGACCCGTTCATAGAAACCCACAACAAGCACCTCCTGGTAACCTAAGTATTGATTACGTCATCCTATGGAATTTATACTGCAAACTAGTTGAATATCTGGCAGGGCAAGAAGATTGAATCTTGTTGGGCTTAGTTGACAGCTATTAGGGATGGATCATCCCAAGCATTTTCCACCTTTCCTTCATTGAGGACTGCCTTGTTGAAAATCATTGCTTGGCAAAATGAAAGCTGCTTGGTGGAAACTCTTCTTTCTTGTTTCTTTGACATCATCATGCTAGCAGCATTTCATCCTTCAAGTTTTGACCTTCTTCAGGTGCTGCATGTTCAGGAATCAGATTTGTGATGGCTACTTTGTAGAGGAAGCTCCTAGAAACCTGATATTGATATGGCTGTGGATAATGCCTGTTGGTTAAAAACTTTTTTCCTTAAGTAATACATTGGTAAGAATCACCGGGTAGCTATAGATTTTAACATCCAAGCCACGTTCCACTTTTTGTTCTTAATAATACCCATGCTGTAAGTACTTTGTCAGCTAGAAAAGTTCAAACAGTTCAGACTTGCTGGGTTCTCAATTCCATGTCTAGTCTGTAAGGAGCAATGCAAGCATTTAGCTGATGTTGTGTTCATGATATAATATAATGATGAGGGATTATTTTATTAAAAAATCTTGAACTAGAACATCATTCTTAGCACTCAGATTAAACAGTAAATTGGTATGGTCGGGTTGCTTAGAGCTGTTAGTGGTGGAAAATAGCTTCAGTTTTCTGGAAAATTTCCCCACAGAAAATGGTAAACTAGAAAGCTTGGCCAAATACAAAAATTTTCTAAATAGGAAGTGGAGAATTGGAAAATACAATTCTGCAAAATTAAACTAAACTTGGAAAACTCTTAAATGAGTATTCCAAACTTAATTTACTATTTGGAGATTTGAAAAACGTGGGTTTCCACAATTTTTGTCCAAAATCAATCCAATCTCCTTGTCTGACACAAGTTAAACTTACACAAAAGAAAACCTCAATGTCCCTCTCCTTTGAACGTATGTTCCAATTTTCTAGAATAGAAATTAGTTTTCTACACTTCTAACA
Source organism: Diospyros lotus (assembly GCF_014633365.1). Lineage (NCBI taxonomy): Eukaryota > Viridiplantae > Streptophyta > Magnoliopsida > Ericales > Ebenaceae > Diospyros > Diospyros lotus. The sequence goes on from NC_068345.1 coordinate 42,068,709, forward strand.
TTTAAACATGTTTTTCAAATTCTATATGAAGAATGAAAAATAGAGATTTTATAGGAAATTGGAGATAGAAAACTGGAAAATATTTTCCACAACTGACCAGCCCCTTACCGTTAGATCTTGGGTTCGTTTTACCAGCTACAAGGAAGATCACATCAAATTCAAATCACTGAAGATCAGAGTTCTCTATTAATCAATGATAAGCTATCAAAATTTTGATTACAGGTTTCAGTCGCCTTTAGGCTCGCCAGATTTTCAGGGAAAGAAGTATCTTCATTTAGAAACTTGAGTATGATAAGCATATGTATGCATTTCTAGACATTGTTTATTTATTCTTCTTGGAAATTGGAGGATGCTTTCAAAGAGTTGAAAATTCCTTCGGTTAACCTTTTAATTTGGTGCCTACATGCTGTAAGCCAATTATGAGTGCATTATGTCTACAGCACTGGTTTAAGTCTTTAAGATCAGATGGAAATAAATGACATTCTGTTAGAATTGGAGGTTATCTTTTATTTAATTGGTTATTACCTGGTTCTTTATGAATCTTTTGCAGAAATGTAGCAATAATAAAATCAAACAAGGATACAAGATATGGATTGGACTCCATTGTGACACATGATGGAGAGAAATTTCCATGTTGGCCACTGGCAGATTTGTCTTCCTTTAGGCAAGAGTTTGGTCTCGATGCTTATGAAAAGGTATTTGAATTTTTAAATGCCAACATTGATGATATGGAAGTGATTCTCTTTGCATGTTGTACATCTTTGTTATTCGAATAATTTATGCCCAAGTGGAGATAGATATAATTACAGACTGTCCAAATGCTAATGAGGGAGATTAGGGGTGTAGAGCCTACCTAAGTCTTAACATATGGCTACCCAAGCTTTGTTCAGTACTGCCTTGTCCTAGCTTGGCTTGAGCTCAATTGGATTTCAGTGATAGGTGGTTGAACCCAGCTCAAATTTGTAATGCATGGTCTGACAAAGTCCATCGCACTTAATGAGACAAAATTTAGCATGTCAATGTCTTTTTGTAATTGTGTGTAATAAAACAAGGAAGCACCAGTCATTTTACACTATGATTCCATGTTTTTGTACCTAACAAGTAATATCATCTCAGACATTGGCAACTCTGCACCATGTATTAAGAGCTAATCATATCATCTCAAACATGGATAGCTTTGTATCACTGCATTGCCATTGACACAGTGTTGATTTCTAATCTTACAAGCACCCAGCTCATCAGTTGTATGCAATCTTTGTGACAATCAGTTATTTCATAGCTGCGTGATTCTTCAAACTGACTGTAATTGTCAACGTGGTTAATATTTAGTTTCCTTTTTAATGGCAGAGCTTGACAACTAAATGAGCCTGTACTCTATGGTTTAAGTACTTGATTTGATTATATAAAAAATTCAAGCTAAATTGATTTTATATCCAATTCGAAAGAGTTAACAGCTGTGAATAATATACTTATTTAGTGAATCTGCCAGAAGTTCTTACCATGAAATCTTGTTTTAATTTACAACCCCACTCGTCATTTTTTCTGTAAGCCTTCTAATGATGACTGTTAGATGGTGACAGCTAGATGTGATTGGTATTGACGAGGCCCAATTCTTTGATGATCTCTATGATTTCTGCCGCAAGGCTGCTGACTGCGATGGCAAAACTGTTATAGTTGCTGGTCTTGATGGTGACTATTTGAGGTAAAAAAAAAATTATTTCTGTTTGTACCTTGTGCATCATGCCATTAACCCATTTTACTTCATAGGTACATTATTCTTGTGACTTCTTGTGCTATGTGTTCTTTAATAAGATATCCTTTTAATTCTCCCCATCACTCAAAAATAAGTTGTTTCCATGAGAATGCCAAAGTAAAACCTTATTGGCAGGAGGAGGTTCGGTTCAATTCTTGATGTTATCCCTCTTGCTGATTCTGTAACCAAGTTGAATGCGCGGTGCGAGGTCTGTGGCAAACGTGCTTTCTTTACATTGAGGAGGACTGAGGAAATGCAGACACAACTGATTGGTGGAGCTGATATATACATGCCTGTGTGCCGGAAGCACTATGTCAGTGGGCAGGCTGTGAGAGAGGCTACAAGAATTGTCTTTGAATATCAGAAGGTTCAGTCCGGTTAATACCAGTGGCTCTTCCTATTTTTTATTATATCATATAAGGTGGTAGTTATATGCATCACTATTCTGATGTTGAGCCCCATCATCACATGTAAACGCTGAGTGAGTCTTGATTGGTTCCGAGAATATTGTTGATTTACTACTGCCCCCACTAACCTAACTTGTATCAATATAGTTAAGCTTTTGATCCAAGGAGAATGTGAACTTTGCCCATGTATGTATGTATATATGTATGTATGTATGCTGTACGTGTGGCCTGAGCGGAAAAGAGATTGTATGGAGGCAAAATGTGTTGCCTGAGTGCTAAAAGCGGATGATGGTTAGCAGGAAGGAATATTTTCATGAAGAGGTACAGTAATAGTTCTTTGCATTGCAGGCAGTGCTGCTTGGAAGTGAGAGAACATTCAATTACTTATGGACCACAGATCTGAACAACAACGACATGTACGAGAAGTCATGATATTTTGTTAAATATATGATGAAGAAATGGTACATTTACTCTAGGCAGCTGACACAATAAGAATATGGTCAGTCTGCCTGCACGTTGAGCCTGAGATACTAAGTTAATAATGGCTTGGCTTTTCGGGCTTTTGGCTTCTTTGATTTCTTAGAACATCTGTCGGGTAACTGGCTGGAGACTGGAGTGGGCTTCTAACCATTCTATTATGTGTTAGAATTGCTGGGCTTGTTATGCTTTCACCTGTAATAATATCATGGACTTTTATAGCCTTCAGTAATTAGAGCCAACTTATCCCCTATAAATAAAAGACAGCAAATTTCTATTAACCATAGGAAAACATAAATAAATAATAAAAATGCTTTTGTTGAGAGCCGAACTCAAGACCTCCCGCTTACTAAACGGGTGCTCCAACCAACTGAGCTACGAAAGCAAAACGGAGGATGGATTGAACCCTGAAGTACAGATGCATTCAGCCCAAGGATAAGGTTAATTGATCTAACTAACTTTGAGTACATGAGAGAAACGCAAGCAAAGTTAAAGAAGTAATGGGGTCATCCTCCTGTCAAAAGGGACGGAAGGAACATCCTGTTAGAAAACAAAAGAATAAAAAAAAAATTATATCTTTTGTGGCATGTCATGACAGTCCAAGCTATATAAAATGAATTTGGTAAATTTCTTAAATATATATGTGAAAATTTCCTATGGATCTAGTCGTGCATTGCGTGCCTGGAAATTCAAAATTTAGCCTTTGATTCTTCGTCAATGCTCCTTCCTACCTACCCACGTTCAACTCCTAAATTGTCCTGGCGGCATAGACTTGCAACAGAACTCTTCATCTTCTACTCACAAGATATGTGTCAAATCCTTTGGTCAATCATCGTGCAAGTTGTATGTATGTGTGTTTGGAGGAAGAATCCAGGATCCTCTCCCTCTTTCTCCTTCAAACTAGAACACCCAACTGCAAACAATTCATGGGAGCCAAAATCTTTTTGGTTTTTCAATCTCCATTTCTATCCCAAAAAACTTTATGAACACAGATTCAGGTGCCCTCAGTAGAAAGGTTAAATGAGAAACTTGTAAAGGCTACCAATCGCATCATCAACTGCTCATTAGTTTCATTTACAGGCAGACATGCACAACAAATTGTCAAGATTGAAGCCTGAGCACAGTGATTACTTGGGGGAGAGAGAGACAGAGAGAGATGTAGCTCTAAAAGATTAACAATGACTATATGAACCTAGCAAAACTTAAAACAATTTAGGCAGCCATCATGAAAAGATGTTTTCAACTCCATGCAGAAGAAGTTGCCAAAACCCTGTTCTTCCAGCCAAGATAAAGAGCCCCATCCCTCTCTTCAAGTCTGTAATTCTTGCTATAACCCTTCAGAACTTCCTTAATAGTGATGGTCACAGTGGGGTTCAATAGGCATTGCTTAAACCCAGCCATTGTAAGTCTTGCCCTCCACTTCCCAAAAAGCTCATGCCTTTCCACCCTATCAACTCCCTCACATGCTATTATGTTGACAATGTCCCGAGCCACGCAATGTGCCTCTGCACTAATACGCTGTTTGTCATCCCTTGGCCGAGCTGCATCAATCGATTCAAACATAGCTGAATAGTAGTCCAATGTCTCCCGGAACCGGGGAAAGAATGCGGCAGTGTTTGTGTTCGATTCTTGCTCAATGAGGGTAACAACCTTGGGCGACAAGCTCTTGACCAGCCTTAACAGCCGGTCTCGATGATTTCTAGTGGTAACACTCTCATCTGGCATGTGGTGTAACACATAAGGAAAGTTTACAGCCAGCGCTTCTCCATGTTGAACTCTAAGATTTTCTAGTTCAACCTCACATCCGGACATTGCAGCAGCGTGAAATTCAAATGGGACACCGCATGATGCAGCAAATTTTGCTAGTCTCTGCCCAACAAGTTCGAGTCCTCCATCTCGAGCGTGAGCCGACTGGGAATCATCTACACCTGTGATGCGGATGTAAGGAGGCCCACCAGGCCTTTTAGCTAGAGCCTCAATAAGGGTAACCCACTGGCTGCCCTGCGCAATCTGAAAATCAATTATGTGGATTCTGCTTTGATTTTCCATAGCTTCCCAAATAATAACATTGGAGGAATTGTAGGCAAACTTGTAGTAAGGGCAAATCTGATAGAGAACATGCATGTATGACATCAGCTCTGAGCTTGTTGGTTCATTGCAATTCAGTTTTTTATAAATTGTACTCCCGGAGGATAACATCCTTGCCCTAAGCCCTTCCAAGACATATGCACCCAAACGTTGCATAGGCTCCCCAGTGACCGAAACCACGCGTTCCAAGACATCCATGAATCTTGCCATTGTTGGCATATCTTCATCTGAGTATGCTTCTGCACAGGCAATGAGCATTTGTTTCAAGTCTAAGCTGGAGAGAATTTGGTTTGAACACGTGAAGGAATATTCATGGTGGACTGCTCCATTGAAGGAGCAGCAGCTGTCATCAATATCAGATTCTGGCCCCAACAATTTAGTCTCCAAATCTCTAAGAACATGCATCAGTTCACCATCACCATTTACAAAAGAAGACCCACTAACTGGGGATCCATATGGATTATCAGATGAATGACGTAGATCTAAGAGGTATGACTGAGAACCCTGTGGAGAAAACGGAGTGCAGTTAGATGAGATGCTCGCAGCAGAAGGGGAATCATAGACAGCAAAACCAGGTGCTGGATATGATTCCAATGTAAAGAACGGTTCGTCATAAGATCCAGAAGAAACTTGAGCTTGGCTACCATTATTGTCATGCACACTGTTGTTCAAAATCTGGAAAGAAGAGCAGCAGTATGGCTTCACATTCTGCATATGCTGGTGGTAGTCCCTGCGGATACTGCCCGAACATTGATGTTGCTGGGATGTTTGCATCTAACTAGTGATTGGATAGCTACCGAATGTGATTCAGTACATAAGATGCTGCCCCAAGGACCTTGCTGAATCACTTTTGTTACAGGTCGTAAATTACCATTTAGCGAATCTTAAAGAAATGAGAGCTAGCCTTGAAATTTCAAATCTCCAATAAGCAGTCAGAGAACTAGGTTACTTGTATATATAACAACCAAAAGGCCCAAGAAACCTTCTTCAGCAGCTCTATGACCACTAATTGCCGTTGCTATAGGATCAACATCAGCTGCAGAAAAGAAAGTAAAAAAAAAGAAAAGAAAAGAAAATTACATCTTTGCATTGGTGAGAAGAAAAATAATGAAAGAAATGTTGCATAAATCTCTCTACTACTTTCTTGGCGTGAACCACTGTATATTGCATTCTGTATTAGAACTAATCCTATTCCTAGAATTCTAATTCATTGGAGGAAAGGCCTCAAGTCCTATGAAAGTATGAACATCCAAAAATTATTACTATATCTATCATCAAGACATCTGACTTGGTTCTTGATCTTCATCATGAAGCTTCCATTTATCATTTTCATTTCCAGTAACTGGATATGGTATATCAATGCCCACTTCTTTCAAGTAAGGCCAGTGCCTTAGAGCCTGTTTGATCATGCCGTGGTAGAGGAGAAAAGCATTATTTTTCATTAACAAAAGTGTTTTTTCTTCAATTTTTGTACTGTTTGCTCAAAATTTAAAAGCCCTTCTAATGGCAGCAGAAAATTAAATTATTAATAGAGAAAATTAACCTCAATAATATTTAAATTTACAACCATTGTCCTTCCTAAAAGTATATGTGTATAACTATATATATATCTGTGCATATATACCCAAACACAATTAGCTATAAAAGTATTTATGTTATATCCTTTTTGGTAATTTAATTGTCAAAAGCATTTTTCCATTCATTGGCCAAACACATAACAATATTAAAAAGTACTTTCGAAATGCTCAATTACACCTTATAAAAAGTGATTCTTGTAACAGCACTTCTAACAAAAGTGATTCTTATGATAGCAAAAATTTTACCGCAATATCAAATGAAGCCTTACTCATCCAGGAATTTGCTCTTTTCTCAAGACTCCAAGTTTTTTTTTTTTTTCTTTTTATTAGCAATGGTAAAGTTGCTCGCATGTGATTACAACAGGTTTGAGTTATGGACACAACCGCTTTCTAAAGCAGAGTAAGACTGCATATGAAAAACTCCTGTTTCCTGACCCTCTGAAAGCAAGGAACGCCCTTTGCGGATCATTCCTCTTTTCCTTGCTTCTTAAAAGGTCATCCTATTTCACCAGCTTCTTGGTTTCCAACCTTCCCATGGTGGCCATCCTTAATCTCAATCTAATTCTAGGCCTTGGGGAGAGGTCGACCCAGAAATGATCTTCTCGCATTAAGACATTCTAGGGCCCCTGCTTTGCTAGTTGCCATAACCCAAATGCTCAAGCATAAGGCTATCATTCACTCTTTAAATTGGCCTGGCTTTGGTCATTCTGAGCCCATTTGCTTGCCACTCTCTTAGTGATCTTATCATTGCAAGGATTTGTATTTGTGGACTTCAAAGCCAACTTGAATTAGCAAAATATTAACTCACATATGTCCTAACACAGAGTGAACATGAAAGATAGCTATAAAAATTTGTTTCCAGGCGGAGGAGGATGACGACCAGGACTTGACAAACATGTCAGGCATACATTTTATGGTGAAAAATATAGGCAGCCCATCTCTGATGCATCGTAGGCAAAAATTTCCGGTGAGAAGATTAACAATGCTACACCCATATACATGGAAGATTGTTCAGAGCTATTACCACACAAAGCAAGCGTTAAGTACCTTAACATCGGGAGAAATCTCTTATGAATCAAGTGTTACTAACTCATGTCTACAGAACTAATGGTTGCATTTTCAAGTCTTTGCAGTGCAGAAGAACGCCAGAAAGTTTGTATTCACCACAAGAGGGTCCTATTATAGATAAAGGCATGACATTTCTTGTTGTAAGATGGACCCTTTTTGGTAGAGTCACACATATGGACTTCAAATCAGTAAACTAAATACCTTCTAACGTTGGGAACTCCTGTAATATGCTTCAGGAACCACAAATCCTGAAAAACTTGAGACCGAGGAGTATTTATACATATTAGAGATCTTATGAGGGGTGTCCTCGGAGCACAAGGCTTCTCACTTTGCGAAGGGCGTTTTCTATGCTGGTTACACAGCCTTGCCATTGTTTGCGAAGAGAAGCTGACTACAGATGAGAACATCTTGAGTTCTAGGTTCAAAGTAATGAAATTTCCTCACCAGATCATCTCTACTCGAGAAGGAAATTATGACATCTCTAGGAGAACAATCATAATATCAGCGAGCAAAAAGCATCAATAAACCGAGTAACCGACCACCAATTGATTCGTTGAATAATAGAATCAAGACATTTACACAAGTGAACCTCATGGAACGTCAACAATTTTACACAAGAATTTAAGACCGGCGAAGAGCCAGAGAGACGAAAATTTCTCTTTCAGTTTCAGATATCGGTTTCAAGCAGGAAAACATCTACAGAAACCCCGCCTTTGCTTCGGTTAACCGAACACCAACCCGTTTCCCAAGAAGCCTCCAAACGTGATCCAGAAAACAAGTACAGCTGGTAGTTACCCAGAAAAAGGAAACAAACCAGACCCAGAACCCAGAATAAACCTAAACGCGCGCGCGGGCGCAAGCAAGCTGACAAAACTTATAATTGAAAGCACAGTAGCAATTTGAGATTCAAAACTATTGGGCTGTACGCACCTTAATTAGGCTGGAGAGCTCTTTGCCACCTTGTTTCCCTTGTTCTTCAAGGTACGATTCGGATAGTATTCGTCAGACTCTTCTTCTTTGGGGGGAGAGAGAGAGAGAGAGAGAGAGAGATAGGAGGGGAGGAACAGCGAAAGAGAGATGAGGCGCAGTCGTGTCTGCAGTGGTGAAATGGTAGGTGGACGTGTCGGGTCTTGCTGAGTTTTTATTTTATAATATAACGACGACTGTGAAACAAATGGCCTCCAAATTATAATAGAACTACGAAACTGCCCCTCCCGTCCGGTCCGCAGAATCACCGCCACAAGTACTCCTTTTCAGAGGGTAATTTGTAGGGATCATGCTGCATAAACAACTCCCTGACAATTTTAATGGCAACTCGTATTAAAATTATACATTTATCCCAAATCTCAATTATAGATCTACCCCTCTCAAGTCTTCTTTCTTATTTTCTCTCTATCAAAAAATTTTAAATATTTGCTGGTCTTTTTTTTTTCTACCACTCTGATATAGCGGAAGTCTTCTAATAATCCGTTGATTCGCTCATGAATACCGGATTATAGGACTCAAACAATAACTCATTGATTCATGAAGAATACCGAATAAATTGAAGAGAATTAAGGGAAAATCTCAACAGAAATTTTATTCAAAATCAATCAATTGATCCAAAACCTCGTATAACAAAGAATTTATAGGTTATAATTTGGAAAATATTCAAAAACCCTAAATCCCGAATCTTACAAAAAAAAAAACAAGATTGAAATTTTATTACAGAATTAAAATTCAACAAGAAATAAGGAAAATCTCTCAAAACGACATATAAAAATTCACTCCCTAATGAAAGTTATTAGGGAATCCATTATTTCAAAAAGTAAAAAAAATGCTAATTCCGAGGCTTAAACGAAGGAATTTGCTCGAAAAAATATAAGCCTCATCAGCAAAGCTGATGACTAGAAATTATTAGCCCGATTTCCTTAAAATTAGCCTTTAATATTGCCCAAATCATATTTGTCATAAAATGTTAAGGTCATCTCATCCACACCACACTCTCTCACCTATTCAGATGCTCAAGCCTTCTTTATCATTGACGTACTCTCTCTCTCTCTCTTTTGTTCTTCTCCACAGTCAGCCTGACCTCTATTATGCAATGTGTGACCAGACCTCCATTGTTGTAGTTGGCGCCATTCACCCCCGATGCAAGTGTTATTGTTCACCTCTTATGCAGTTGTCTCCAATGCTACTCTCAACGCTTTTTGTCACCTCTATTCCAACCTCCATCACCTTTCACTTTCATCGTTCTAGTGCCCATCGTTTGCCTCCATCTCCTCTATCTCCCTGTATCTTTCATATAATTTTACATATAGTTTTTGACTTTTTTGATTAAAATAATATAAATAAATAATAATATAAAAATATACATAATTATTTATACATAAAATTAAAATAATTATAAAATACATAAATTTTTATGTTTAGTATGATTGGTAAAGTGAAGAAATATAATTGTATTGTGATGGATATATGAATATATCTTTTTATTAAAAATAAATATTATAATTTATAGTTTAATTTTTATTTTATAATTTAAAAAAAAACAAAATTACAAAATAAAATTTTAAAAATACAACCCAAACTATATTCTTAAAAGTTACAATACGTTATAAGTTAAAATTTTTAAAAGTAATAAAATAAGTTTCATTTGGTCTAGATAGATAATTTTGTATAATATTTTTTTAGTTTATAATTATATTTAAAAAATATATTTATACTTAGATAGAATATATATTTATAGTAAATAGTGACGAAATGGATACATGGTGAAGAGAGGGATATTGTAGAGTGAGAGAGAGAAAGAAAAGGATAGAATATGAGGGAAAAGATGTAATTTTGAACCTTTTTTAAAATAATTTAAGTTTAATTTATTATGATATTAAAATATTATGATAAATTAAAATAATTAAAGGAGTTGTTGATCTAGCATGATTCAATTTGGATTGTAATTTGTAGCCATTGTATTAAATTGTCGCGTTGGATATCGCCAGCCATCGGTGCTCTTCTGCATCATCTTAAAGATGTTTGGGAAAAAGAATTGAGTTTTTAACTGTATAATAATAATAATAATAATAATAATTTGGCGGGCGTCAGCCAGAGCAGAGAGAGCGGGGGGACGCCCACAGTAACGGCAAAACCGCCCGGGGGGGTTGGTAGACGACGCGCTTTTCGGGGGTAAAATGACGACAAATGGCAATTTCGCAAATTAAACCGCATACTTGGGCTTTATGTGGTCCACAAGTAAGTAGAGTGGTTCTGCTGCGAAGCTCGCAGGCAACTGGCTCGTATTTATTGTGCAATTTTAACAAGAATTTTTCTCAGGATGACGTGGAAATTGCAATTAGGATCCATCTTTCTTTCGATCGATCCCCCCGTACCCTACGTTGGCTTGGCGAGGTGGCATCTTTCGCCTGTCCTTTTTCGTGCCATCATAATCATTATTAAATATATATATATATTCTTAAAAATTGATAATAATAATTTAAAATTTCAATTTTATAGTATATATAAATTGACCAATTCATGATGCACTTATAAAATCATTTAGTTGGTCATCTCACATTTAATAAAATACTCTTCTTTTTTAATGCTTCCAAACACTTCATGTTATTGGATTTCTTTTCTTTTTTTTGAAATTATGTTATTCAAAATGCATTTTAAATTTATGTCGAATACATTAGCTATTTTAACTTTAAAACTTAAATTGTTAAAATTTCATAATTTGTACATACTTTTTTTTTTCTTATGATTATATATTTGATGATGTTTGAGATCGATCATTGATTTTATTTTGGGACGAGCAAGTCTTCACTTTTGGGAGTGTCATGCCTAATCTTTTGATTTAATCTCTAATTAATGCTCAAATCAATAATTATTGATGATAATAATGAACTCATAGTCAGACATTTTATCTATAAGGGTCCTTCTTCGTTTGGACTAAATAGACAAAATATTTTAAAATTATTCTCAAAATTTATTATGATTTTTTAAAATTATCTTGGGGGTTTTCAAATTTAATTGTTATCAAATAACAGAATCTCTTGTTGGAATTTAAATTTATACAAATTTGACTCCGGTCCTCCCAAATTAAATCTAAAAGTTATGTTTGAGTTATCTTTTGAGATTATTTCAGTAGTTAGCAGAGAGTGGTGGGCGATCTAGATTCTCAAGTTCGAATTCACTTCATGCGCAGTCAATGTGGATCAGACTTAAATTTATTTTTTCAGTTGAAAATTGTGAGATTGTTGAAAATCGTGAGATTGAATGATGAGAGCTCCCGCAAAAAACGACATTTCAAAAGTTATGTTTGACTTAATCTCATAATTTTATATTTATATTATATAAAGGACACCTATCATTTTTCTGTTACTTTGAGAATAAGAACAATAGAGACAATAATTTGGTAATTCCCACCTTTTAAATATTTTGACACACACAACACCTATAATGGCATGAGTTGGAATGAATCCACAAGCAACGGGCCAAAGAAGAAAAAAGTTAATCACAATCAACTAAAATTGTTCAACACCTGATTTCCTCTCTTTTTCACAAAAGGATAGTGCATGAATTAATGTTTATAGTAATTGAAAAGTTTTCCTTCTTTAGAGATTATTCTTTCTCATACCAATATTATTGTGTTAATTAATTGCTTCCAATTCACAGCTTAGTTTTTAATTTGAAAGATAAATGCTCTTTTTAATTTTGTCAAGGAATTAATTAATTATATATTAGTTGTATTGTAGTTGTTGTACCCTAAGATTCTTAGACTCAAGCCTAAATCCACCCTAAAGGTCTGTTGGGTGACTTGAGTGACCTTAAGACAACATTCATAAGTTACTCAAGTTTATATCAAAACATTTATTCAAATCACTTTAATTAAATTCTACTAAAAAACCAAGGAACCTCTTTTAAAAATCTATCTCAGTGTCTCCTTTTTAAGGGACTTTCATGGGTTACTTGGACCTAGAAAGCTTTCTCTTAATAATAAGAGACATTTTCGAAAGGCTTTTAAACTACTTAGCTATGATCTCCAAAAGAATACTCATGCAACGAGACTATGAGGAACAACTCAAACTTACTTTTGATGTGCTTGCCTAAAAATCCAAAAAAAGAAATGCAGATACTTTTTTATTTTTTAATTTTACCCTTTATAAATAAGAAAAAATCTCTTCAGTTGAGATATTTTCAGAACTCTAATTCTATTACTCTTATTGTTATTTTATCTGTACTCAGAGAGAGAGAGAGATTAACTTAAGTGTCAGAAGACTCGAATAGGAGACATTCCAAACCCTCAAGACTCAAGTCTCAAATGATACTCATCCAACTTATAAATTTGTTGTTATATGTATGCAAAAACAGTAAAAGTGAACCTTTTTAATTCATGATATAATTAAGTACCTTAAACAAATTCATTCACAATTAATCTCATTCTCATTATAACATATCAATATGCAAACTATACGATTTTGGGATATTTGATGGTAACGTCTTAAACAAACAATCCTAATTATAGTTAGTTACCCAATGATGGACCGTTATTGCTAAAAAATGAAGGAAAAAATCAAAAAATAACAAGCACAACGAAGGAGGCTCAATTAAAGCTTTTGGTTACCCACACCCAATGAATATTGATAATGTGACATGAAATTAAACCCCCCAAAATAAAATAATCCAATCAGATTAATTAAAATCAATTATCAAGTTTACTTCCTCACAGAAACACATGCAAACCCAGTTTAATTAGTGATGGATGTATGGATTCAGGATTAATTTAATGAAGTGGAACCGGCAAATAGTTAATAATAATAGATAAAAGACATAAAAATGCTCCTCAACTTTGATAGTTTGATTATTTGGTCCCTTAACTTTAAGTTTGACCTATTATGCCTCTCAATTTTTAATTTCATAATAATTATTCCCCTCAACTTTGGATTGATCCAATCAGCATAGCCCGTAAACTCACGCGCAATTGAGGACATGGGTGGATTTAGGATTTATTACTTTGGGTGGCTTCAATTTTTTTTTTCTACAATGAACTTCACCAATAAAAAAACAAAAAATGAGAGTTTAACAAGTTTTATATGCATATATTTAACATAATTCATTAACTTAAAAAGAGAAAATAAAAAACAATAAAAAAATATAAAAAATGTGCAATACAAATACCTTATAAAATTATTTAAGTCATACCTTGCGATTTCCCGAAAGATCAAACTTGTTAATGAGTAAGTCTATATTAATATGAAAAATAATCATCCTCTCAATATAGATAATCATAGTGTTTGCTAGAAACTCACTCTCTATTTTATTACGAAGTAATGTTTTGATGAGTTTCATCCTTGAAAAAACTTATTCTGTTGTTGCTGTAGAAATTAAAAGAGTCAATACTAAACGAATCAACCTATCAATCAAAAAATAAAGACATGACTTATTTGTTTCAACCAACATATGACATAATTAAGGAAGAGAATTAAGATATTCTAAAACTGCAGATACTGAATTACATCAAACTTAATTATAACGATCCAACATCTCTTATCTCTTTATTAAAATTCGAATGATAAAATTCCTCAAGTAGACTACAAATGACATCTACAAAGAATGATTTGAAACCATCGATAGGAATAGTGTTGAATTCAAACTCTTGAATGTTAAATCTTGAAATTTGAAATCGAGAATTAAAGATTAGGTTTAAGTTTGGGTTTAACTTTAGATTTGGGTTTGGGTTGGTTGGGTTGAGCTTGGGCAAAGGCAAAAAAGTTACTTCAATTTTTTTAAAAAAATTAGGTGGGTTTCTACCCTACTTGTGGGCTGAATCTACCCCTAATTGAGGAATGTGTAATGGCTAAAAATTTCACCAGCATCCATTATATTATTCTGCCTCATTCTTTGTACAAAGACAACCTCTTACCTTACTTGTTGCCATCGATCGACCTCTTGCCTTCTTGTTGCCAATCGACCTTGGTCTCACATTCTTCATTGTTGACCAACCTTATTTAAGGCTGAATCAACCATAACGACGACTCAGTCACTACAACAAAAAACACTTATTGAGGCAATCTTTTTGTGACATTTTTTTAAAAAGTGCCATATAAAATACTATTTTAAGACACAATTTAAAAAAATAGCCCAATAAAATAATTCTAATGAGACACTTTAATGAAATGTCCTAATAGAAAAAATGGAGAAATTGAAAATCGTTTGTGAAAACAAACTATTATGATCCAAATGTATCTCTTGTTGAACAAATAAAAAATGTTCTTGAAAGAGTTCATAAAGACTAATGGAAGGAGTTGGTAACTTTTTGGAATTCTATGCATCAAAGGTGTGTGTAAAGTTATACTTTAACTTGTGATATTTTTCAGTTAATTACTCTTACAAACTCTGCCATGTATTCTAGAGACTTAGTGATAAGAATAAAGTGAGTTGAGGACATCAAAAAATGGTACACCGAAAGGGTAAGATGAGTTTTGCTAGAGTGACAGTGAAAAAGTAACTTCTACTTCCTTTCAAAGTGCTATGTATAATTGAATTTTAATGAAATAAGAATTATTTTTGTTTCTCATTCATTATATTTGTCATGATTGGAAGTACTCAATTTTATATCTTTGTTTATCTATTGTATAATATATAAATATTTACATTATATGAAGAAAAAAAGAACTTGGGTCAAGGTTGTTAATATCGTATAATCGTAAGAGGGTCTTCGACATGTAAAATCGTAAAATCGAGTGCGATTCAACTTCAATATCGTAAAATCGTAAGGCTTTTCGGTACAAAAAATTATAAAATCGAGAGTTTAACAACCATGACTTGGGTAGTGCCCCCCACGCTCTACCTTGTTCATCGAGTGTTATTCAAAAGGTGAAAATTTCGAGAAATGAGGCAGCTAGTCAGGCAATGGTAATAGTTAAATAAAAATAATAATAATTTATTTGTTCATTTGCTTATATTAATTATTCTTTGAATATACATATTTTTTTGTAGGAAGCAATGCATGAGTTAGCTATTAATGCTCCAGAAGGTCCATGAGATGACCAAAATGAAAATGAAATTTACTCTCAAGTTATGGGAAAGGAGAAAGTTGGGTATATATATACGTTTGTATGGCTTAGGTGTTTGTCCTTCAAATCTTTATGGTACAACACCAATGGTAGTGTGGCACAACATCTCATAGGCTTGCTATGAGTTATAAGAATGAATTGGAGATAATGAAAGAACAATACATGAATATGAATGAGCAGCTACAAGAATTCAGAGCTATGTGCATGGAAAACAAGGAAACACCTAGTAATAGTCATTCTATGCCATCTTCAAACCTTTCTAATCTCGTGTCATCTCTTTACAACAATAAGGGTTTTTCTTCACCAACTTCAACTCGCGAGCCAATTCGAATAATTTTTCTTACTATCTTTTTCATTGTGGTATAGTTATGCATATTCGAGGACTATGACTTGAAAATGTTGTTGGGAACATTGTAACTTTAGGTTTTGACTTATTCGACGGTCTTTTCTTTCTACTTAGTTCTATCTCTTTTTTTTTCTCATTTTTTTTTTTATTATTCTATTTATGATGAGTTTTACAAGTAGTGTAATGTTGCTTGCATTTTTATTTTATGTTACTTTTTTGTTAAGGATGTTGCTAGATATTGAACTTGTATTATCCATTGTTATTTTGTTGATAAGTTCAAAATAGAATTTGCTTGAAAAGTATAAACAATCCAACTCAAATTGTAGCAATTATCCTAAGTATTGATCCATCCAAAGAGGTTGGTGGATCACGACTAGGACTTAATTGGTGTGAGGTAGATATTCAAGTGGGATGAAGAATTGATAAGAAGATATGGAATGTTTGAAATCATTGGAGATGTCGTTGGAGCACATGTTGCATTGTCGTTGTTCTTGGTAGAATTATACTTTTATATTGTTGATTTCATCTTTCTTTAGAAAAAATTTCTTTCTATTTTACTAAGATATTTTTACTTTCTTTGTGTAGGTTGAATGTAACGAAAGTGATTAGAGTTCAATAAATCATGGAGTTAGTTGGTTTTTTTTTTTTTTTTGCTATAATGGATGACTATGTTGCACGGAAACAGAAACGGGAAAACGCAGAAACGAAAATGCGGAAACGGTATTTTTCAAAAAAGTTAGGAAATAGAAATGCGGGGTAAACTATAATTTTAAAAAATATAGGGGTGTATGTGAAATTAATATATAATTTATATACTATAAATAATATTAAATTATAATTTTGCAAACCCTAGATATACTATTACGGTATTACCCTATACTATTACCCGCAAGCTCTCAGAGACCCACGCCCTTGCTGTCAATGGCCGACTGCGCCGCTTCCTCCGTCTGCCACCGTCGCCGACTCGCCGCATTTCTTGCCGTTGACGCATCTGTTGCCCTCACCCTCGCCCTCGCCATCAATCTCGCCTCTTTCATAGTCGATCTTTGCCATCGTTGCTGCCTCTCTCGGTCGCCATCGACGAGTCCCTTGCCTTCAGCCTCGCCTCTCTCACAGTCAAAGTGTCTCTGCCACCGTCGTTCGTCTTTCTCGCCATCGACGAGTCTCTTGCCCTCACCATCGCTTTTGATCTCGCCCCTCTCACAGTTGAAGCTTTTTTGCCACCGTCGCTCGCCTCTTACCCTCGTTGCCGCCCACCGCTGCCCACCATCTCTCGCCTCGACCGTCGCTACATAGTCCATATCTTGCCTCGTCGCCAACCGCAGCCGCCTTGCCTCTCGGTGACCATTGTCTTTCTCGCTGCAGGTGAGTGACTGTGGTCGCTAGAAACGCGTTTCAAGTGTGAAATGCGTTTCCTACATTTTCTGTAAATTGTGAAATAGCCCCCAGAACATTTCACAATTTACAGAAACGTTTCGAAGGCCGTTTCGAGCCGTCTTCGCGTTTTCGAAACGGGAAACGGTTCGAAAACGTCGAAACGACGCCTTCGAGCCGTTTCCATGCTTCATAGATGGACGACAGATGAAGATAATTGTTAGATTTATGAATTTTTGGAGTAATTATTTTTTTTAACAAATCAATCATGACCATACAGGTATTGGTTTTGTATATGAATATGTGAAGTGGTTTTATTATGTGGTTTAGATTACTAAATTAGATGAAGAGATTTGTGGTTTTATTATGTGGTTTAGATTACTAAATTAGATGGGGAGATTTGCGATTGTTGGTTGATATCAGGTTTTAGAATTCAAAAATTTGTTCACTGTATCCATCTTTTTTTTTTTAAAAAAAAAAGGTTGAAACTTAGGGACGTTTTTAAATATCTTTAAATCACATGATTTTTAGAGGTGTTTTCATGTTATCTTGGGTCATTTGTATTTGTCTTTTTTAATTCTTTAAAAAGTCACCATAAGATGCCTTAAAAAGAGGCAGGAACGCTTAAATTTATAATTATTTTTGAGATATTTTTAAATATCATTACTCGCTTAAATTTATAGTTATTTTTTAGGCATTTTTAAATATCATTATACATTTAAATTTACAGTTATTTTTAAGGTATTTTTGAATTCCATTACATGCTTGAATTTACAGTTATTTTAATTTTATGCATTTTTGAATACCATTATATGCTTAAATTTAAAGTTGTTTTCGAGATATCTTTAAATGCCATTACATGCTTAAATTTTCAATTGTTTTTGAGATATTTTTAAATGTCATTACATTCTTTAATTTATAGTTGTTTTTGAGGTATTTTTAAATGTTATTACATGCTTAAATTTATAGTTATTTTTGAGATATTTTTAAATGTCATTACATGTAAAATTAAAAGAGATATCTCGATGGATTTACACAGCATTTGTAACTGTCTCAATAAGTTTTTGAGGCATGATTACAAATGACACTTTTGTTAGTGCCCTAATATGTAGTTTATTTAGGTATTTTTAAATGTCTTTTAATTTCAAAATTGTTGTAGCGAGCTTAGTTTGTGTTTGTGAATTAATGGCAACATTGAGTAGATTTGAGGCTGAATCGATTTGTGTTGCATGAAAATAGCAATGCCAAGTATGGAAATGTTGATTCATGTTCGTGAATTGATAACGACTCATTCTAGTTTGTGTATATAAATCGACAATGCCATCGAGCAAACGGAGTTGTGAATCGATGATGCCAAGTACTGTCGGGGTCTTCACCATTGTCTCCATGAGACTAGGGCTAGCTTCGCTTATTTTCTTGCAATATGGAGACCTTGTTCTATCATGCAAATAATTCTTCTACAATGTGGCACCATTCTATTGGCCTGATCAATGAGTGGCTCCGTGTCATGTAACCCATGCATAGGTTGTTGCAAGATGAAGTGATGAGGTGTGTGATTGTTTCAAAATTAAAGATTGAGAGTGTCGTCAATTTTAAAGTTGGGGGCCAAATGACTAAAAGACCAAAATTTGGGAATATTTTTAAATAATATATATGCATATATATATATATATATATATATGTTCTCGAAGGTTTGTGTAGTTAATAGCAGTGGGTGGTGGTGAAAATAAGCGCGTGTTTTGGTGATATATAATTTCATTTCAGGATCGCTGGCTGATAGGATATATAATTATAATTATAAAACGCGTCTGCTACGTACTTTAATATTACACATGATCGATGCAGTTCTTCCTCGTCTTCGTCTTCGTGTAAACGCGGATTCATCTTGCAAATATTATATTGATCTGTATTCCATCCAACGTATCCACGGCGTAAGTAACCAAGTGTGCTAGCCTTCGTACGTACGTACGTATAGTAGAGATCAAGAGAAGAGACGTGGCGCTGGCGGGCGCTGCTGTGCTCCAAGCTAGCTATACATAAATAAAAAGAAAATCCCCATGTTTATATGTAACAATATTACGTTACTATATATATATATATACTCCTAAATAATATATACTATATATAATGATGATATATTTGTTTGTATCTGTCTGTCAATACTAAAGACACACGTTGGAAGCTAATAAACAGAAAAAAAAAAAAAAAAACACACATTTTGGAGGCCTTGATAATTAGTTATCATATTGGAACTTTTTATACAATATTATATATATATATATATATAGATGAAGTTGCATGGCAACTTCAGATGGATTTACACTTACACGCCCGCCACTGTCATTCCTCAGTTATCAAAATCTAAGAATCTCAAATTTTGTCTGAATTTGTTCATCATCTACTTTTCAGAGGTTCCTGCAAAAGTTCCGGAGATAGGCCGCCAGCGTTCCGACCAAATTGGAGTCTTCATCTGGCGTCCTCACAACACCATTGATCCCCGATCGGCCGGGTGCATGCCCCCTATTCACACCTTCCTTCATCATCCCTTGATTTCACGATTTCTTTTCTATCTTAATTAACGTCGTCAAGATGTCACTGGAAATCTTGTCGGCCGCCGGGGCCGGAGATGATGGGCACTTTGTGGATCTTGAATCTCAGCCTACTCATGATGATGATGATGATCTCCCAGCAGGAGGGAAACACGGCGGCTCCAGTCCCAACAACAACAGCAGCAGGCGTCGTTGGCGATCTATATACATAATCTTATCTGCCAACAAAACTTTCATTTCCGTAGTAAAAAATGGGCCCCTTGATGGCTTTTCTCCTTTGTCCACACAACCTCGCACCATCATCACCGGCACCTCATCATCATCATCATCTGATCCTCACAACATTAGTAGGGAACATAGAGTAAGTTCTATTTAACACCCTCAATTATACATATATATATGGGCAAGTTTAATAAGATATGTGTACTGGACATTAGGAAACCATTAATATATAATTGAGATCACATATTTCTGGTGGTGCATACATGTCAGTTATTAACTCCATATTATATATATCACAAGAAAAAAACATAATATGATTCATGTAACTAATAGCCAGCTATTTTGCAAATCGAACTGCAGATCGAACTGCAGGATATTAATATTGAACGTACAATCGAATCCACAGCTACAGCATCAACCTCCCCCACAGATCTCCAAGATGATGGAGATGGTGCAAATGATGAGAGAAGCAACAAAGAGCGGCAGAATGCTACTATAGCCAGGATTTTGAAGGCGAAGGACTTGAAGTCCTTGAATGACTGGGGAGGTGTGTCATTATTTGCAGAGGCTTTGGATGTTGACTTGAACAAAGGATTACCAGTTGATGGGGATGATTTTTGCTGTAGATACATCACAATCACATGCCCCCCGCAATCAGACACGCATGCGCAGCCTCATGGAGAAGCCAGCAGCTTCTTTCACATCCTCTCGACTGCATGCAACAAGTACATCATTTCCCTCCTCCTACTGTGTGCGTTGCTATCTCTAATCATTGGAGTTCAGGAGGAGGGCCCAGAAACTGGTTGGCTTGAAGGGGTCTGTTTAATTTATGCCATTGTTGTACTTGTAGCTATTGCTTTAATGCGCAAGTACTGGATCTTGTGGAACTTGGCCGCAGCCTGCCGAAAGAAGGATCCAGAAATTGCTATCGGAGTTTTCAGGGGGGGAAGGGAGCAGCAAATCTCCATCTCCAATGTTGTGTTGGGTGACATTGTATGTCTCAAGGCAGGAGATCAGATCCCTGCTGACGGATTGTTCATCCGTGGCGAATCCTTGGAAGTCGATGAGGAACTAGAGTCTATCATCGATGACCAAAACCCATTTTTGTTCTACGGAGAAAAGGTGATTAAAGGGAATGGTCGGATGCTTGTGACAGCCGTTGGCAAGGACACGAGGTTGGGTGAGATGATGAGTAAAACCAATGCTCCACACAAGAAAACACCACCACTACAGGTTCAAGTTGACAGATTGAACACTGGCACGCAAATCATGGGGCTCCTAGTTACTATCATCATTCTAGTGGTGCTGCTCCTCCGTTATAATTTTGAGAAGCAAAGCGATGGGATTCAATCTCCAGATCCAAAAGCAAAACCAGCTTCAATCAGAGAGTTTATAAGTGCCATTCAGAAAGCTGTCATGAAGCCAAGGGGGAAGACTAGCATATTGATAACTACCCTGACCGTTTTTCTTGTGGGGATATCAGAAGGGTTGCCTCTAACGGTCACTCTGGCCATCAGTTACCTGAATAAGAAGGCATTGCCAAGCATGGCCACCGCTCAGGATTTCTTGGCATGCCTCTCGATGGGCTCAGTCACTACCATTTGCACCGGCAAAACTTGTGGTACTGCAGCCCTGAACCAGATGGAAGTTGAAACGCTTTACATTGGTGAAGATGTCATCGAGGAAGTCCTTGACATACCCCAGGATGTCCGTGAAGCTCTATCCAATGGAATTGGCACACTACGTCTGCAGAGGCATTGTTCTTCAATGGAAGATCCACTCCTCACCTGGGCTTCTATGACTTTAGGATTGGATATAGATGTTCTGAAGCAAGAGTGTGACATTGTTGACGCCAAATCATTATACTCTGATGAGGAAGAATGTCGTGCAATATTAATGAGGAGGGAAGAGAGACTGAGTTATACCCACTGCGAAGGACCTGCACCAAAAATATTAGGTATGTGCTCTGAGTACTATGATCGTCATGGAAACAAAATTGCCATCAATGATCAGAAAAGAATGGACTTTAAGCGTATTATTGAAGATATGCAGAGCAAAGATCTCAAAACTATTGCATTTGGTTTTAAGCCAAGTGATGCCCAGCTTGAAGAAACAGACTTAGTCTTGGTTGGACTAGTAGGTCTGAAATACTTGTTTAAAAGAGCAATAACAGCCTGCATAGAGGGTGGAGTCAAGTTGAAATTGATCTCAGCATGTAATGTGTCAGAGCTTAAATCCATTGCACTTCAATGTGGAATGGCGATACACAGCTCAGATTCAGTGGTAGTTGCTGAAGATTTTCGAAACGCCAAACCTGAAGAGGGGGAAAAAATGGTAGAACGTATTTGTGTCATGGGGAATTCCCTTCCCTCTGACAAACTGCGTCTGGTTCAGTACCTCAAGCAAAAAGGAGAGGTGGTTGTAATGGTGGGTGTTAGAACTGATGAGACGCCAGCAATTAGAGAAGCAGATGTGGGGATCACAATGGGAAAATTTGGCAGTGATGCAGCCAGAGAGAGTTCCAGTATCATATGCTCGGAGGGTGATTTTAATCTTTTGGTCACCATCATGATGTACGGTCGCTGCATACATGAAAATATTCAGAAGTTCATCCGAGTGGAGCTCACCATGATCATTGCTTGGTCTCTGATAAGCATAATCATGACAGCATGTCCTCCGTATACGTCGCTAGCATCACTCCAGTTTATCTGGGTATCCTTCATTGTGGCTGTCCCGTTTGGCCTGGCTTTGTTATTAATGGAACCACCCACCGAGGAACAGCTGAAGAAATCACCAGTAATAAAATTCAAAGGGGTTATAACAGGTACTACATGGAGAAACATAGTCCTTCAAGCTTTATATCAAGTCACAATTTTGGTAACCTTCCAGGTTAAAGGACGGGCCATCCTAGGCACAAGTGAGGGGGTCCATGAAACTATGATCTTCAATATTTTTGTTCTCTGCCAGCTCTTCATTTGGTTCACTGCACGGGATGTAGAGAGCAAAAATGTTTTCAAGGGCTTGATCCATCGAAACCTCTGCTGGTTCTTGGCGGTTGTGGCTCTCACCATTGCGCTGCAGGAAGCCTACATGGAGATTGCTCGTCTTGTGGACAATGCCAATGCAAGGTTGAGTATTGTACAGTGGGTTGTCTGCTTTTCAATTGGAGTTTTTTATTGGGCGATAGATTGGGCAGGTAAATGCACAGAGGATTTCATAGCCATATGCTGTAGACAACACTGGTCTAACAGAGGATCCACTAGCATGACAGCTTCTGCTTCTGAAGAATCACTCATAAATCTCGAGCGCCTAGTATAGTACATAGCTGATAATTCCCTATGATTGTGGGTGTGTGGATTAGTTTTTAGCTCAGCATGACTCTGAACTTTCCTTTAATCTCGACCTCTCATCTTTAATATGTCTACATAACACTCTGAATTCTACCCCCAAACCATGGTCGTGTATGTTGCATATAAATAACAGGAAAGTCATAACTCTGAATTCTACATAACTCTGATAAGCATAATCATGACTTTCCTGTTATGTACACTAAACTAGAAAGTTACATCTGTGCTACTTAGAAAACTTATACCTAGTTTTTGAGAGAGTAATTTATTCTCTGTTCAAACTATGAAACAAGTTGACTTCACCAAATAAGGAAACTTAATTAGGAACTTGGAAACAGAATAATTAGCAAGCTAACAAGGCAAATTAGTTAGCTAATGAATGAATTAGTCAATTAACTAATTAGTAATTATCTGGTTAGTTAATATATTAAATGGAGTAATTAATCAACTAATACTGAAACAGTTAGTCGACTAACAGTACTGTTAATTACTCGACTAAAGCCGAAACAAGTCTTGCTTGAAATCTCCACACACACATATATAACAGGATAAAATGTAACTGCAAACTAGCACCAATTAAACATCAATTGGGAGCACTAGCAAAAAGTTAGATGACCACATCACCAAAGCAATTCCTAGGATTCAAAGCAGGTAATAAAATTACAAAGCCTAATATATGTGTATAATAATGCACACTATCTTCTGATCTGACATGATCCATCCGTGAAGAATACATGCATTTGCTACCCAGAAAGCACTACTATATATATATATATATATATATATATATAACGCCGCAAGAATCAGGAAAGAAATCTTTTAAGAACAGGTATTTAGTCTTTAAAGCTAAGATGTTACGAAATTGGATTGAAAACAAACTACAATTAAATTATCAATCACATACATGAACACATAATTTTATTTAGAAAACCTAAATAAAAAAAAATACGAGCAAAAAGAACAAAATATCACTACGCAAATATTGATACAACAAAAATGATATTGTCACATAAATTTCATAACATTAAGCACATATTTATAGACCTAAGATCATTTATGGATGTACACAAGAAATCATATTTTAATTAGAAAATAATTCATGAGAATATTCTTTTAGATGAAATAAATCTCACTTAAAATCGAATTTGATAACATTCTAATCATAGTCAAATTTAAAATCCTAATCATGGTCAAATTAGGAAATCCAATCACTTATGAATTAGGATTTTGAGTTATAATTACCACACATCTCCATCTTGACTCAAAATTCACAAACGAAATTATCCATAATTCTTTCTTCCAACAAGATCACAAAAAAATAATCTCCTTGATGAATACCAACCAAATCCACACAATACTCTAACTTTGTCATAGGTAGGGACTTAGTCAACATATCTATAGGATTATCATCAATCACATTCAAAGCATATGTAACAAGATCAATTTCAGAATATCTTTGAGGAGGTTTGATATTTCTTCTGGATTTATCTTTAGTAATACAATAATCTGATGGATCGACACTTGTTTTTGGACTTGGCTTGAGGCTTGAGTTAATTTGAGACGACTCAAATGTTTAACTCTTGTTGATTTCAAACTCTATCTGAATATCGAAACTCTGGTAATTTGTAGGGTTAGATTCTTTTGCAGACAAACCACGAAGCATAACAATTTAATCAAAAATAACATTTATGCTAATTATAACTTTAAACACTTTTAGAAGAGACATCGTTTAGACCTTAGTTCTAATTTTCCATTATCAATATAAACAAATGCAAGACATTCAAAAATTTTCAAATTAGAATAATTCGCAAGAGTACCTAACCATAACTCTTTTGGAGTTTTCTTATCAATAACGAATGAAGGAGATCGATTAACCAAAAAACATGCTATATAAGTAGTCTCAGCCTAAAAAGAGTTAGATAAATCAGAATTAGACAACATGTATTGTACATTTTTTATCAAGGTTCTGTTTATCCGCTCAACTACACCATTTTGCTGTGGTGTATCTAGAACTGTTAAATGCCTTAGAATTCCTTATTTCCTACGAAAATCATTAAATTCATGTGAACAAAATTCTAAACCATTATAATCTGAGGATGTTTAATCTGCCTTTCAGTTTGTTTCTCAATCATAGTTTTCCACTACTTGAAAGTAGCAAAAACATCAATCTTCTGTTTAAAAAAGAATATCCAAAACTTTCTTAAAAAAATCATCGATGAAAGTTAACATGTATCTGGCACCACCTTTAAAGGGTAATTTGGCCAAACCGTAGAAATTAGAATGGATATATATATATTTCGTATTGCGAATGTCTTTATTAAATCTGATCCATTTTTGCTTACCAAAGGCACAATGCTTACAAAATTTTAGTTTTCTAATACTCTGTCATTCAAAAAGTCATCTTTTGCTCAATTTAAACATATCTATTTCACTCATATGTCCAAGACGCATATGCCATAACTGAGTGATATTAGTATCAAATAAAGAAGAAGTAGAAATAGAAGTATCACCTGTAACAGTAAAACCCTGCAGAACATATAATCTATTATATTATTTTGTACCTTTCATCACAACAAGAGCACATTTACTGATCTTAATAACTCCACATTTACCAATAAACTTGTACTCATTCAAATCAAGAGTACTTAATGAAATAAGATTTTTTTTAAGATCGAAGACATGTCTAACATTACTAAAAGTTTGAACGATACCATCAAATATTTTAATTTTAACTATTCCAATGTCAATAATTTTATAAGAAGAATTATTATCCATTAACATATCACCAAAAGTCAAAGTTTTATATGTCGAAAATCAATCCCTATTAGGAGACAAATGAAATGTGTATATTGTGTCGAAAATCCAATCTTCACTAGGTTTGATAATTTCATTAATTACCACCATAAGTTTCCCATCATTACTGTTATCTTCAACAATATTGGTTTTACCGGAAGTTTCTGATTATTTTCATTTTTAGTCAATTTTTTGTCTCTTAAGTTTGTTTTGCAGTTTATAACACTTCTTTATGTGTCCTTTTTTTTTTTACAATAATTATAAGTTTTTTCTTTATTTTTAGACTTGGATCTACTTTTCCAGTTACCATTAGAATTTCTATTATGTGTTCTTCCTCTAATCAACAAACCCTCTCCTTAATTTTTAGAATTTTTCAATAATTGCTTATCAATTTTTTCTTTCGAAAACAAAGCATCATAAACTTCATTTAGAGTATTACAACTATAAAGTATAGTGTCTTTAAAATTTGAATACGAGACCAGTGGAGAACATAACAAAATTAGACTCAAATTCTCATCATCATGCTTAACCTCCATGTTTTTCAAATCAAAAACAATTTCTTTAAAATCTATTAAATGAATTTCAATCGACGTATATTCTACCATTCGATGAGAATATAGCTATTGTTTGGAATGCAACTTATTGGTCAAACTTTTCGTCATAGTTCCAGTTTCAACCATAGAGCAAAAACAGTTTTTTCTTTCAAAACATCCATTAAAATTGTATTTGATAAATGAAGATGTCTATGAGATAAGGCCTTACGATCTTTATGCTGTTTTTCTTCAATACTCTATGATTTTGGCATTTTTTTAAAGCCTAAAAGTGCATCATCTAAATTCATATATTCCAAAATTGCACACATCTTAATTTATCATAACGAAAATCTAATATTTTGGTCTAATAAAAAAATATTATACTTTAACATAGCCATTAAATATTCTTGAATAATATCAAATAATTGATAAATAAGAAACTCAATTAAAAAATAGACCAACATACTGAAACTAAGCCAAATTTGGGCAAAAAAACTAAACTGTATCTGTTTGGCAGATCTGACGAGTCGGATCTAGCCTAATTGGTTAACTCTAAGTTAACCAAATCTAAAACGGGTCTGGAGTGGACCAATGGGTCGGGTCGGACCAAATGCGGATTTGGATAAGGATTTGGGTGAAGCTTAGAATGGTTGTTGATGGTAAAAGCAATGGCGGACGAAGACAGTAGGAAGGTCGATGATTGATGAAGGTGGCGGTTCGAGGAGTGAGGCCAACGGTCGTTGGTGGCGGGTCGAAAAAAGGTTGTCAATCAATGGTAGGGATGACGCTTAACAAAGCAAAGGTAGTCAATGTTTGATGGCAGTTGGAAAAGATGATAGGAGAAATTGAAAAGCGGCGAAGCTTTGATGATCATAAACAACGAAGGTGATGAAGGCATCGATCGACTACGACTATTACGAGTAAATCGGTGACGAAAAGGCTACGATAATGGCTGACGTGTTGGTTGACTAAGCTATAGAGAAGGCCAATATGTGACAATCAGCCAAAACCTAGAGACTTTCGTCGAAGAAGACTATGGCAAAGAAGACTGAGAGGGCCGTCGACGATTGAATCAAGGGATGTCAATGGCAGTCAAACAGTGGTGACGATAGAAGCGATGACAAGTGTTGGGGAAGATGTATAGATCCAATGGTTGAGATCTACCAAATGTTGATGATTTAATCCAAAGACTCTAATACCAGTTTGTTACGAAATTAAATCGAAAACAAACCACAATCAAATAATCAATCACACACATGAATATATAATTTTACGTGAAAAACTTAAATAGAGAAATATCGTCGGTAGAAAGAATAAATTATTATTAAGTAAATATTACTATAATAAAAGTAATATTATCGCATAAATTTCATGGTATTAGATATTTATTTATAAGTTTAAAATTATTTATGAATGTACACATAAAATTATATTTTGATTAGAAAATAATTTATGAGAATATTTTTTTAGATAAGATAAATCTTATTTAAAATCAAATTTGATAACATTTTAATTATAGTTAAATTTAAAATTTGAATGACGATTACATTAAGAAATTCAAGTAAATTAGAATTTCGAGTTATAATTATGGTAGAGAAAGCAACGATCATAGGAAAATTAGAGTTGAGAGAGAGAGAGAGCGAGAGCGAGAGCGAGAGTCTTACAACATTGCAGCGGCAGAAGCAGAAGCAGAGAGAGAGAGAGAGACTTACAACATTGCAGCAGCAGCAGAAGCAGAGAGAGAGAGAGAGACTTACAACATTGCAGCAGCAGCAGAAGCAGAGAGAGAGAGAGAGAGTCTTACAACATCATAGCAGCAGAAGCAGAAGCAGAAGCAGAGAGAGAGAGAGAGAGAGAGAGAGAGTCTTACAACATTGCAGCAGCAGCAGAAGCAGAAGAGACATTGGAGATGGATGAGGATGAGCAGATGACTGGTAGCCAGAAGAAGAGCTGGAAATGAAAGAATAAGGACTCGACCAACACGTGATATCCATTAATTCAGAAGAGCAGGAGGCGGTCAAATTAAATTGTCCATTGCCGATTGCCGACCGCTTCTGCGAGCCTTCCTCCCCTTCAGTTCCTTGGTCGTTCCCTCAAGTCAACATCCAGCCAGCTGCCTGTGTTGATCAAAAGGAAGACAGATCATGAGATGAGATGACCGCCACCAGAGAGACCACTACTGAGTCGCTGCCGACGTGCTGCAATGTTATAATTTATTTTCTTTTTCCACTACAATAATCATCGTGTGGTGGAAATATTTTATTTTATCTTGTTGACTTTGCCTAAATTTATTTGGTCTTCACTTTCCTTTCCTCCAATTTGTAAGACCAGTTGGGCCCAAACAGACAAGGCCCAAGTAAGACAGAATCATTTTTTTTTTGTAAATTTGTGGCCCAAAGAGTAGCCCGCCACTTAAATTAGGGCTCCATTTACATTCTTACTCGTAGTTCATCCAAACATAACCTAACTACTTTCTGTATAAGGTTGAATAAGATAATTTATATGTCAAGAGTAAAATAATTTGAAGATATTGTACATAATTTGATGAAAAACCCTTAAAATATAAAATAGGATAATAGCGCTTTATAAAGACCATGGTCATTGATAAAAATTGATGAAAGATTATGGCCCAATTAATAAAATTTAAGACTTGTGACAGTTATTGTTGTTGTTGTTGTGTTGAGCAATGAATAATAAACTAACTAGAGAATTAAATATGGGTATACAGCTTAATAGTTAACAAGCAGTTATTGGTTAGTTGGGGGCTGGTAATGTATCATAGTACGGGGTGATTGGAGCCCAATGTTTGTTAAAGACAACTGCAGTAATATGTAATTAATTACATTAGAATTCCAAGGTACGACAGACAGTAGCAGATGAAAGGTGGAGGAGGGTGGGGGCATGTGCAGTGCAGTGAAGCAGCAGCAGCAGCATCAGCATCATCATCATTCTTATCACCACCACCAACTACCAGTGTAGCACATGCAGCTTTCTCCCCAGCATGCCATCCCCTTCCAAATGCTACCCGACAAAAGATGCTACGTACGTTTCATAACACAGATATAAAATTGGGAGATCAGAATTCAGAAACAAAGCAAAGAAAAGAATGTTAATTAATAAAGCAATTAAGGGGGGGAGAGAGAGAGACAAAAAGAAAGGATAATAACACTTACTTCAACCAAACCAATGCAGCGTGATCAGGATCATTCTCTTTGTCCTTTTTCTCCCCCACCGGGCCCCTCTTCTTCCTTCAGCCCGGCCCTGCGCCGTTAACTAAGAATAGCAGCCAGGGGCATGCACCACCACCACCATGCGCCTTCTCCAATATAATTAAACCCAGAAAGGGCTTCACCCAACCTAATTTAATTATATTCCTCCAAACAAAACAAACCCTTCCATTGCATGTGCTAGTTTTAAATCATTTATATTTTGGACTCTTCTCTCCCAACCTTTTCTTCCTCTCTCTCTCTCTCTCTCTCTCTCTCTAATGAAACAAAAGTAGTCATTAGATTGGCCAGCCAACCTTTTCCTCTTGGACTCTTAGGATTAGCTGCCGATTCTCTCTTCTTCCTCTTCCAATAGAATCAATTAAAGTTCCAAATATGTACAAACTAATATAAACTGCCATGGAGCCCCATATATATATATATTAACTCTCAGAGAGAGAGAGAGAGAGAGAGAGACATAATAAACCCTATTCTAATTCATGTTTGAGATATCTATCGATCAGGTGCTACCATGATGAGGGAAAGTAATGGAGGTGGTGATCAAGTGGTAGTGCCTTCGTCCATAGCGGTTGCGCTGCTGCAGGAGAGGTTCAGGCAGCTGCAGAGAGTGAAGGAGATGAGGGAGGGGAGAGATAAGCTCCTGGTGAGAACTACTGATTTATCATTAATGGAAAGGTGTAGCCCCACCCCCGCCACCCCTCATTATTACTTCCATCCTTCCAACTCCAACTCGCTGATTTTCCGGTCAGAAACAGTGACCCCCCGCCCGCCCAGCACGGCGCCACCAGCTGCTGCTTGCCAAGTTTCTCTGTCCCTCTGTCTAAAAAACTCAGACATCATCAATAGCCATGCCCACCAGCTCTGGAGCTTTGACATGCCGAAATCATATTCATACTCATCATGGCCCACCACTACCGCCGTCGCCGCCACCAAGCCCCTGTCTGAAGTGCTCCTTCCGCCGATCAAATTCCAGGACTACTCTGATTCTGATGTTGATACTTCTCTTCATCTCTAGGCCATCTCTGTATCTGTATTAATTAATACCGCTTTATTAGTAATGCTACATAATTCCAAAAGTTTTGGTGCATCATCATCTATCTACGATCTTTATATCTTGCTTTATCCATCATTGCATTGCATTGTCTGGATTGGAATAATCCTTAATTGGTCATGATGAGTAGGGGCGGATCCAAAGAATTTAGGTTGGGGGCTAAAATTTTAAAAAGTTAACGTAATAAAATTCTTATATAACCAAAAAGTCAATACAACAAATTTTCATTAAACTTGAGCTCGACGAGGTTTTAAAATAAAAAATTCATCTACAACAGAATCTACATCTATTATAAGAGCAAGTTCTCTTTCAATATAGAGAGTCATACAATCAGCAAGGAAGTCGTCCTCCATTTTGTTACGAAGTGTTGTCTTCAAAAGTTTCATTGCTAAAAATGCTCGCTTAGTAGTTGCAGTAGAAACGGGTAATGTCAATACAAGACGAATCAATCTAGTTATCATAATGTATGTATCTGACCTTCCACTGTTGGTCAACTCCTGGCACAATTCAACAAGTGTAGATACTTGAAACCTTTGGTCAGCAATCACATCATGAACATAATACTTCAACTCATATTCTAAAGCACAAATATCTTGACTGCTAAAATTTTCAGGATAGAACTTCTTTGCAAACGTACAAATATCATCACTATTGAATAATTCAAATGAATTTCTGGGATCCAAAGCCACACTGAGAGAAAGGAGTTCTACTGATTTATCATTAAAGCGTGTACTTAACTCCATCAATACAAAATCAATTGCTTTATTGAAAACATCAAAATGATAATGGTGCTCAACTGTAGTCTCATCCCTACAACGACCAATCATATATGAAGAATCTAGATCCAGTATGTCAATGTTGTGTCTTGAACAAAAATCTTTTACTTCTTGAAGAAACACTTCCCAACCTTCTTCTCTCAATTCTTGAAGAATAAGTTTCGCAGTAGAAACAAATCTCATAGCAGCCAAAATGTCTAGTGATTTTTTTTGAAGAGCTTGACAAAGAACATCAGTTATTCTCATAATTTTGTGCATTAAAAGCAAATTGAACACAAATTTAAAACATGCAAAGAACTTGCTTTTGAACAATGAACTTTAAGATATTCAAGCACCTTGCAAGTTGCAGAATACATGCTTATCATGCTTTTTACAGAATCATAATGGGAACTCCAACGTGTTGTTCCAGCACATTGCAAATTACCTATTTGATTGGCTCCACTTCCAGACTCACGCTCTCCAATACTCAACATATGCTCAACTTCTTTTCTTTGAGCATTTTGCAACTCACTAATGCGCTGAGAAGAAGAATTAATAATATTGATAACATTATCCAAATGAGAAAAGAATTCCCAAATAACACTGACATCCTTAGCTGCAGAAATCAATGCCAGTTGTAACCTATGTGCAAAGCAATGAACATAATATGCATATGGATAATCTCTAAGAAATAAAGCTTGAAGTTCATTCCAAGTACCACGCATATTATTAGCACCATCATATTCTTGACTTCTCATTTTGCTAAGTTGAAGGTCGTGTCGAGTAAGAATATCAGAAATCTCATTTTTTAGGTTTAAGGACGTGGTGTTACTAACGCTTTTGATTGCAAAAAAACGTACTGTCAAAATACCACAACTATTCACAAACCTTAAAATAATGGCCAATTGCTCTCGATTAGATTCATCTTTTGCTTCATCCATAAAAATACAAAAGCGTTCATCTCCAACATCCTCACGAATCATCTGTCGTACTCTATTAGCCATAATATGCAAAATATCCTTCTGAATATTTGGAGCAATATATTGAGCATTTTTCGGAGCATTATCTAATATAACTTTATCAACTTCCATACTCAATTGTCCAAAAGTCTTAAGCATTTGAATAAAATTTCCACGATTCAATGAAGATGAAGATTCATCGTGACCTCTAAAGGCACAACCTTGAAGTGCTAGTAACTTGACAGCTATAACTGAAGCCCTTAGGCTCAAGCGATTTTTTTGAGATTTTTCTTTTGTTTGTGAATGAATTACCCTTTCAATATGTTGAGACGAATTCATTAAATCTTTAGCCATTATCACACAATTCAAGTGGGGCGACGAAGGTGAAGAACCAACATGAGTAAGAAAAACACATTTATTTCCTTGGTTAATCCTCTTCCAATTGTCAAATCCCACAATAGCCAACGTCGAAATATTTGATGAATGACCATCATTCAGAAATAGAAAACAGTAGAAACAATATGCCTTGTCTTCGGAAGGTGAATATTCTAACCACCTAAATTGATTGAACCAATTTTTCTGAAAACTCCGACGTTGATTTCCAAAAGTGGTCTTCTTGTAATTCAAAAGTAATGGTTGATATGACCCAGCTAGTAGATATGCCCGTCTAATCTCATCCCGTGCATTAATAGGATATTCACAAATTTGTTTTCTTTTCCCCGGATCCCGTTCAATACAAGAAGACCATTGACATTCAGGATTTGAAGATGGAGAAAGTTCAATTTCAGGAGATAAACTTGAAGAAATTGGTGTAAATTCACTAGATCGATTTTGCACATCATCAATTGAAGTACTTTCACTAGTATGATGATCTCTCTTTCTGAAAAAAGATAACAATGTTTTTCCTTTCTTCGTAGAAGATTGTTGTTCCATTCTAAATTTTAAGATACACAAACAAAAAATAACATAATTCAATAATCGAACAGTTAAAATATTTAATTTGAGCCAAATGCAAGGCCAATATAATAAACAAATTAACAATTGACAATTGTATTCCTAAATTCTTAATCCTAACTGAATGCAGCAGTCAAACAGCCAACTCCAATCCAAGCAGACACAAAATTAGCAAAAAAATTATTTATAAATTGCTCAAAAAAGACAGTAGCTTTAACGAACGAACGAATCAAATTAATCAATCAACAAGACAAAACCCACAAACAATTTATTTTATTTGTTAAGCAGAGGCAGAGGCAAAAAAAAAAAACAAAAAAATTACCTAGGCTGCTAGGGCTGGCTGCCGGCGAGAGTGGTCCAGCGAGAGCAAGAGGCGAGGGCGAGGCCGCGCCACCACGAGGGCAAGGGCGAGCGAGAGAGGCAGAGGGCGAGGCCGCGAGGGCGAGGGCGAGCAAGAGAGGCAGAGGGCGAGGGGGACGAGCAAGAGAGGCAGAGGGCGAGGGCGAGGGCGAGCGAGAGAGGCAGAGAGCGAGCTCAGCGAGGGCAAGCGAGAGGCGAGAGCAAGAGGGGCCGAAGGCGAGCGGCGAGCGCGAGCAAGAGAGATGAAGAAAGCGAGGGGCCGAGGGCGAGCAAGAGAGATGCAGAGAGTGAGGGCCAGCGAAACCGAATGCCCGACGCCGGACGAGAAAGAGAGAGGAGGCGGAGAGCGAGACGAGAGGCGGCGCCGCGGCGAGGGTGAGAGTCTAAGAGAGAGCGAGAGTGAGGTCGGGAGAGGAAGAAGAAGCGGACTGGAGAAGAGAAGGGTTTTAGAGGGGGGCTAGGGTGGGCTGGGGTCAAATAAGGCTAAAATTTAGCCTATCTAATCCATTTTTCTTGTGGGCTGCAGTCCAGGGCAGCTCACATGTAAATCCGCCCCTGATGATGAGCAAGCAATTTGCTAATCAATTACTGTGTTCTTTTTATAAAAATAAGATTAGATGATGATGATTGTTTAATGAGATGTGAAGGTTGTCAAGATTAGGCTTTGAATTAGACCAACCAACCCACTCTTCGTTTAATTAAAAGCATTTTTTTTTTAAAAAAAAAAATCTTGGAATATCTAAGTTTTGTCTAACTAATTTCAGGGATGGGCGATGACTTTTCCCTTAATGCATCTCATGTAAATCCGAATGCGAACACAATCTACATGCATTAAGCGTTGAATATTTAGTACAGTCCATATAATATTTAAGTCTTTTAGTAAGTCATCGCACTGATTTGAACTCTGATATTCCATATGAAACATTAAGTGTTTTATTACTATCATGTCCATGAAGACTAAAAGCACTCTTTTAATTAATAGTAAAAAATTTAACAAAATTATTTTGTCACCAAAATATGTGGTAAAGAGAATTTGTAAACTCTCTTCACTCTAAGAATAATAGAAGTACACGTGACATCAATTGTGATGATTAAATTTAGAGAATAGAGTAACAAAATAGGGTAAATTTAATAAATTTGTGGTGTGAGGGGGTCCTATAAGGCATCACATTAGGAATTCCAAATTGTGGTTTTGATTCATAATTTTATTACTATTAGGGTGACTTTATAGTATGTGATTCATAAGTTTAAGTAGAGATTAACAATATTATGAACAGGGTTTTAATGATTATAAGAGACTATGATATCTTTGAATTTTTGAGGAGCTTTAAGTACTGGAGGTTAATGTTGTTAATATATAAAAGAATTAAGAAGCAAAAATTTAAATAATATTGATTAGGGAAGAGGTAAGGGGTTTGTCACGTCATTTGGAAAGATGTGATAAATAATAAAATATTAAGTGTGACTCGTGAAAACAAACGCAAGGGTATATATAAAAGAAATCTTGTAAACATGTGGGGGTACTATGATCATGGAAGATCACTTAAGACTTAAGATCCTAAGCTTACAAGCATAACCCCATACTCCATAATCCCATATGATTTTGGCCATTTTTATGGCATGAATGTGTTTAAGTTGGAAAATATAACTTAAAGGCCAAATTCATATATTTACCATTTTAACTTTTATCGTTTTTTTTTTATTATGATACCTTTAATTTTGTTTGATTTCAATTATACTCATGAATCAATTAATAGTGTGTAAATTCACCTCTCAATTTTCATATTTTTTTTTTATTGTAACACTCTCAATTTTACATAGTCTAAATTACACCTTTAAATTACTCAATTTCAAGCCATATAAACACTTGTCCAATGTGATTCATAACACGGAATGTGCATTCGTCTAATAGAAAGTGATGAGTTATTAACATTGATGATGTGAATTTTATTTATATTAAAAAATTCAAAACTAAAAGAAAAAATAAATCTAATTTTTCTCTTTTTTTTTTTCTTTTTCTTAAACGGAATCTCCCTACAAGACTAAAATCCACCCACCAAAATCAAAAGAATATGATAAATTCTCTTACCCAATTCTCAATCCAATCATTGCATCTTTATTATCGTTGTCATCTTTATTGAAAGATGGTGTAGGAGTAAAAACAATATTATTTAATTGAGTTAAATTGAAAAATTGTGAAATCAAAACAAAAATTGTGTCAAAAGTTTAAATTATGTTCTCATTAATATCAACAATGTACTATATAATTGATTCAAATCTCGAGATAACAACCCCAAGTTATCGAAAATATAGGAATATCAATCATAATTCCAAAATTGGCCAAATGTTCATACTACATTAAATTAATTAGTTTAAGAATATAATTAAAACTAACTAAAATTGAGGTGTCACAATTAAAAAAAAAAAAAGAGTAAAAGTTGAGAGGTGAATTTATATTATTTTAGTTGGTTAGGAGTATAATTGGAACAAAAAAAAATTAAGGGTGTTAAAATAAAAAAAATAAAAATTAAGGGATGAATTTATGCGGTCAGCTTTAAAAAAAAAAAACTATTATTATTGAAAATAAATACAAAAAAGAAAAAGGTAAAATAAGTGGTTTTATGACCCAAAGGATGATGATAAAAGCGGAATTTACCCTAACGTATTTGGGTTGGGGGTGCGCTGACCCGACAACCCGGTGGTGTTTGTTTAAACGGCTTGCAGGGTCAATCCAATTCACATATAATAACGTAGTATAATAGAGAAGAGAGAGAATTAGAAAAGGATCGAGTCAGAAGAAAGCGGCTCTCTCTTCGTCGACCCATTTGTGCGCAGATAGATGGATGGATGGATGGATGGATAGTCATAAGACCCATGTCGCGGCGGATCTAGAGCTTGGCTTGCTCGTGCAATTTTAATCGATTTCTTCAGCACCCTTTTACCCCTCATCTCTCTCGGTTTCTTTCCCACTTTCAAGAAGTCCCGGTGAGTTATCTTGTTCAGCTAGCCCTAGATCTTGCTCAATTTTGTATCTTCTGGGTTCTATTCTCTATTGTTCTGATTTACCTTTTCTTTCTTCTTTTTTTTTTTTTTTTTTGTTTGGTTCCTTTTTCAATTGATTTCCTTCGTTGTGGGCTTTTGAAGCTTTGATGTTCGGTCTTGATCTGCTGGTTTTAGTTGTGGGTTCTATTAGAATAGTTGAAACTAGGTTTTTCTTTAATTTCAAATTTGTGAATTTGTTACCGCTTAAATATCGTACTCCTAACTTGGATTTGATTTCCAAATCGTTAGTTTGCTTCAGAAACTTTATTTTTCGTTTGTATTCCTTGCCTAGAAATGCTGGAGTGGAGGCGCAGCTGCTTGATTATGTTGGTCTTTGAATATTCATTTGCAATGGTTCCCCGTCACATGTGTTCTGATTGAATCTTCATCGTCACCTGTTAGATGTTTAGTTTTCCTAGGGCGTAAATTTGACGGGCCGATCAAAATTTACCATCTCTAATTTTTGTGAAATTTTTCTTTACAAACACAAATAAACTGGCTCACAATCTTGTTCGGTGTGTCTGGATGATAAAAGTGAACCTTCTTTACTTTATTTCAGATTGAGGTCCACGCTGTTTCAAGCGAATGTCATCCGGCTCTCATTTCCAGCGCCAAACTTCACCAAAAATGCTGCCTCCTCGTCAGCAGCCACGATCAGGAGGGCTGCAAACATCCTTGTCCCTAGTTTCACCTGATGCCTGTGGGTCTCCTAATCTTCAAGAGCGTGGCTCAAACTCAGATCAAGTCCGCGAATCCCCATCAGAAAGTGCCAGCTCTCATGAAACCTGGCCTACTGCTGATGCTTTGATGCCCAAAAAACTGGAGAAGGACAAGGAAGGGGAGAATGGTTTCACTGAACATTCTGTCATCCGCCATATCTCTAGCTCAGATAAGATGTCACTCAGAGATGTGGCCAGAGAAAGAGTGGATATAGTATCTGAACAAATGCAACATCTTCCAGATGAGTTTCTAGAAAAGCTTAAGAATGAACTTCGCGTCATTCTTGAAGGAACAGGGGGCCCTCTGCACAGAGAGGAGTTTCTTTTTCTGCAGAAGTTAGTTCAAAGCAGGAGTGATTTGACTGATAAAACACTGATTAGGGCACACAGGGTCCAGCTAGAAATTCTTGTTGCAATCAAGACTGGGATTCAGGCATTTTTGCATCCGAGTGTTAGCCTATCCCAAACTTTTCTTATTGAGGTTTTCCTATACAAGCGGTGCAGAAACATAGCCTGTCAAAGCCCTCTTCCTGCAGAGGATTGCACCTGTGAAACTTGCTCCATGAGAAATGGTTTCTGCAACCTTTGCATGTGTGTGATTTGCAACAAGTTTGATTTTGAGGTGAACACATGCCGATGGATTGGTTGTGATTTATGCTCTCATTGGACACACACAGATTGTGCTATCCGAAATGCATTGATTGGTATGGGCCCTGGTGTTAAGGCTGGTTCAGTTCCAGCAGATATGCTTTTTAGGTGCCGAGCTTGCAGTAGGACATCTGAATTATTGGGATGGGTCAAAGATGTATTCCAACACTGCGCGCCAAGTTGGGATCGCGAAGCGCTGATAAGAGAACTTGATTATGTTGGTAGAATATTCCATGGGAGTGAGGATCCACGGGGGAGGAAACTGTTTTGGAAGTGCGAGGAACTCATAGACCAGCTGAAAGGCGGGATGGCAGAACCCACGGCTTGTAAAGTAATATTGCTCTTCTTTCAAGGTACATGTTATGTGTGTTAATTTCTTTGGTAGCCTTAACTGTGATGGATTATCCTCCCAAAAAAGAAATTGCTTCCTGAAAGCTCTCTTTCTTCATTATTTATTTGAGGTGTATATTTTAAATTGTTTTTAGCATGGTACAATTATGCTTTGAGCTATCTACTTTGTGACTCATGAGCAATGTAGTAAGCATAGTATTTTTGTTGGATCACTAAATTGCCAAGTAGAGTCTTTGGGCCTATAATGGAGTTGATATATGAGTTTAAGATTCGTACCGCATGTAAATGACTCTGTCTATGGTGAAACAATTTAAGCATGCAAAAGTAATCATATTTAACACATTCTATTTGGATATTTTCCATGATCGCCATGATGTTTATCTTTTACATTTACCAACTTTGAATGTTGTTGACAACAATGGTTCCAATTCTTAATCTCACTATGTAGGATTGCCTACTTGAATTCTAGCTCACCAATCTTTTATGTTACTTCATGTTACGACCCTAGGGTATAAGGGTCATTAAAGCATATGGCAATTACTGATTTGTATATTTCTTTTACAACTAGTATTTTTCAGTTACATTTATGTTTTAGAATGGAAAGCTGTAATACTTTCAGTTGCAAATGATAACTGAAAGCACTAACTGTAAGAGTAGCTATATAAGCTACTCAAGAGGATCATTTGGGGGACAATGAGTAATAACTGATTGAATGCTTCTCCCTTCAATTCTCTCCCTGATCTCCCTCCATTCTTATCATTCCTCCCTCCCTTTCTATTCTCTCTTCCCCGATTTCTTCCAAATTCCCTTACAAACCCTAGGTTAAACCTTGGTGCATGACATTTGGGATTAGAGCCGACAATTCTCAGCTGAGATCTGAAAGTTTTAGCAGTTGACCAAGGAAAATTCAGAGCCAATGGTCCTCACCTGCTAACTTGTGGCTGAGGCAAGTTGGGAAGGCGAGTGTTGGAAGCAGATTCCTGAACATGCTGATCATTGGTGACTACGGACATAGGCGATCATGTGCAGTTGATTCAGGCGAACTCAGGACTGCTGAATTTTGATTTTTAGGAAGGCAAATCAGATCTAGGTGAATTTTGAGCAACTGGATTAAGCAATTATTGGAGGCAAATTTGGAGCTAATCATTGGTTCGGAAATAGCATGCGAAGCATATTCTTAGAAGGTGGATTCATAGCAGCCAATTCTCGACTGTTGCACTTAGGTTGCAACTCAGAATTGTGGATTGTCAAACCACAGCAGGTGATGACATTGATCGAATAGTGATTCGTGTAATCCCGACGAATTCAACAGAGTCGGTGAATTCAAGAATTCCAGTGACATCTATTAACTGCAATAGAGCCCAACAAAGAAGAATCAGGACCTAACAATTGGTCTCAGAGGCATGTCAGGCAGTTACTAGCAGTTGCGTCAATATGATTTTGAAGGAGACTTTG
This sequence comes from Diospyros lotus, assembly GCF_014633365.1. Classification (NCBI taxonomy): domain Eukaryota; kingdom Viridiplantae; phylum Streptophyta; class Magnoliopsida; order Ericales; family Ebenaceae; genus Diospyros; species Diospyros lotus. Next base: position 42,108,815 of record NC_068345.1, read on the forward strand.
GCAGCCTATCGTGAATTTGGACGTGGTTACACAGACAACTACAACGATCGATTCTCAATTCCAACGAATTGAGGATAGGCAAAAATCAGAGTGGTACATCAGAAGCTATTTGTTTAGAGGCGATCTACAAGCGAATTCCGACGACTTTCTTCGAAATCGGTTGAGCAGTGATTTCGGGCGATGCTAACGATCGGAGATTCTCAATAGTTGCGATTCCGATTGTGATTCTTGGCTCAAATTTGAAGGCAATGTAGAGCGAGCGATTATCGGAGCCAATCAAGTCGTAGGAGGTTGCTCAGGTTAGGTTTTTCACGGAAGCTAGCTGAATCGTAGAAATTGTGCAAGCCAACAAGTTTTCGAAGCTGCCTCTTAGGCGAATTGCAGAAGCCTATCATTTCTTGGAAGCTAGTTATAGGTGAAGTCAATGCAAACAATTGAGTGGTGGCCGGAGAAACCAGATCGAAGCAGCTAGAGTTGAGAAAGGAGGCATTGAAGTTTGGGATGATGCAAACCCATGAGGCGATGACCCACGGCCAAGAAGATATTGTAGCCATCAAAGAAAACATGCGGGTGGATATAACTGCCTCTCAAAGGGAATGTAGAGAGAATTAGCTGCCCCTCGAGAAGAATGCAGAGGGAGTTGGAGAGGCATTGGGAGACGATGGAGCAACATGGCAAGCAGATCAACAACATCTTCAACATGCTGTCTTTGCTACCTCAATTTCGATTATCACCAGGTTTTCCTCCTCGTGCAGTAGCTAATCCAATTTTGCCCAACCATGGCATCCTCCCTAGGACCACTGGACTGCAAGAGATAGAAGAACTACTGGCCTTGGAATTGGAAATTCAGGTAGACTGATTTTGCTGAAGATCTATGTGATTGATTTGGGGAGAACATGATTGATGTGATTGAGGACTTCAACAAATTAAGTCAGGAGGGATCAGTGACAGATTATCAGGTTAGATTTGAGGAGTTAAGGTCCCTAATGTGGAATGCTCAATTAGCCCTGACGGAGCACTATTTTGTGTGATTGAGGAGTTCAACAAATTAAGTCAGGAGGGATTGGTGACAGATTATCAGGTTAGTTTTGAGGAGTTAAGGTCCCTAATGTGGAATGCTCAATTAGCCCTAACGGAACACTATTTTGTATCAAGTTTTATTAGTAGTTTAAAGGACGAACTGAGGTCAATGGTCAAGATGATGATGCCTGCAACCGTGAAACAAATGGCTAAGAAAACAAGGTTTCAGGAACTCACCTTGGAAGCCATTTTTAGAAAGCATGGGCTACAGTCTAATAGTTATACTAAGAGCAGCCAAAAGATTGGAGGTATTCCTAAGGCTGCTGAGGCCCTAAGATTAGGAATGTTTGTCGCAAGAAGTGAGGAAAGACCTAAATTGGAGCAGGAAATTCAGAATGACAAAGGAGGAATGGCAACTACTGGAGGAATTCTTGAGGCTCCACCAGAGGAGAAATCTATTGAAATGAACCCTGTTATAGTTGCTAAGGAATCTGAAGGACAGCTAATAAATCATGATGAAGTGGCATGGGAATAACAGATACTCATTTGTGATGTTGGCTAAAAATTGGGCCAAAGATGAGTTGGACCAGGATCCAAATGGTTGCAGAAATGGTTGCAGTTTCTTTAGATCTTACTGGCCAAGTTGGTACTTATTTTTACACTGAACTGTAAATTGAGGAAGGGTGGCCAAAGAGTTATGAGAAGGCTGACATGTACAGCTCAAGGGTTGTCTTCTTTATGCTATGGCACCCATTTGGAACAGCTATGGAGAGGCATCTTGTTCTTTCTGATCTTAAACAGAAGGGTGAACTTCCTCTTGCATGGGTTGTTGAATTTCTAGATCCGGTATCATTGTTACAGTGCTTGATGTCCCCAAGTCCTGCAGATCGTCCACCTGCCACTGAACTACTCCAAAATGCTTTCCCTCCGCAGAAGGAATATGAATTGTCAGAGCTCTTTGGCTATTTGAGAGGGTGGACAATTGAGAAATATGTGTTCATTGATGCCCTTATGCTAGCAACTGAGAGATATCACAATGATTTGTTTTTTCAGATATATTCAACGAAGAGGAAAAGGCCAAGAAGGAGAAACAAAGAAAGGAAAAAGAAAAAAAAAGAATGAAAAAGATGGCTAACAGTTTAAGATGGATGAATCAGATTGTGAAAGCAGGGATTTGATGAAGTAATTTCTTCTGCAGGAGGCATGCAGAATCAGTGACCATAATCACTCCAGAACTTTACTATGATTTCTTGGGGGCAAGAAATCTTTTAAGGAGAGGGGATTGTCACAACCCTAGGGTATAATGGTCATTAAAGTATGCGGCAATTACTGATTTGTATTTTTCTTTTACAACTAGTATTTTTCAGTTACATTTCTGTTTTAGAATGGAAAGCAGTAATACTTTCAGTTACAAATGATAACTGAAAGCACTAACTATAAGAGTAGCTATATAAGCTACTCGAGAGGATCTTTTGGGAGACAATGAGTAATAACTGATTGAATGCTTCTCTCTCTTCAATTCTATCCCTGATCTCCCTCCATTCTTCTCATTCCTCCCTCCCTTTCTATTCTCTCTTCCCTGATTTCTTCCAAATTCCCTTACAAACCCTAGGTTAAACCTTGGTGCATGACACTTCACAAGATTATAAGATTCCATCTGTTACATTTGTAAATTGTGTAAAAAGGTGAACCTACTGCATGAGGCCTCTGCATTGCCAGCTCTGGGGATGGTCAATTGTATGCCTTGCCCTTGCTTTGCAAAGAGGTTATTTTCTGACTTGAACCTGTGATCTCAAGGTCACAGTGGATCAACCTTACAAGGCTCTCCTTCACACTCATAAATTATGTAATTGAACATATATGTTTGCATTTCTTCAAACTTCAAAGCCATAAACTCAATGCTCTTAAAAAACAGAGGATGAATTGCATTGCTGGAATGACCAGCTTTTATATAGATCTGAGGTTATAGGAGCATCTTAATTTCGTTTGTAACATTATTTCATTCAAAATTTTATTTTGAATCAGTCTATAATAGGATAATGCCAACTTTCTGACGAGAAATGCCTTGTAACATTTTTTCTTCAGTTTTAAACTATTTGACACTTAAACCAGTGCATTCTTTAGTGGCGACTCTATGGCCAAGTCATCTGAGTGGATTAAAGTTGAGTTTATTCACAAATTATATTGAATTTTGTAATCCATAACAGCCTTTTATATTGTTTTCCTAGCTCTAACTGAGATGCTTTAGCACTTTCTCTTGGTTTCTGGAGGGCTTTTTCTTTATTTTTTCATCAGGACCATGGATCCTGTATAATTGAAGTACTGAACTATCATGTGTATGTATATTTTCTGGACTGTGATCCTATTAGTAGTTTATGCCAAGGAAAAGGATTTCTAATTTTAGCACATCATTCTGACACGTGCATGGATGAAACTCAAATGAAATGGCAGGCTGGATTCCTAGCAAAGTATATTCTAGCAGCAATAATGAATCATACTTAATGAGCCATGTCTCTTTCTCCAACTATGTAAATTTCACCCATTGCAGAGCTTGAGGTTGACCAATCGAAGAACTCAGAAAGTGAGGATGGCGGTCGCCTGGTAGCCCCGCAGGAGGCATTCAACAGAATTGCAGATGTTGTGCAGGAAGCAATCAAGAAAATGGAGGTGGTGGCAGAGGAAAAGATGCGTATGGTAAAGAAAGCTCGTCTGGCAGTTGATGCTTGTGATCAAGAATTGAAGGACAAGGCCAGGGAAGTGTCAAGCCTAAAGATGGAGAGACAGAGGAAGAAACAACAAATTGATGAGCTTGAAAGTATTGTTAGGCTTAAACAGGCCGAGGCTGATATGTTTGAGGTGAAGGCTAGTGAAGCTAGGCGAGAAGCTGAGAGGCTGCAAAGAATTGCGCTTGCCAAATCAGAGAAGTCGGAGGAAGATTATGCCAGCAGATATCTTAAGCTCCGGTTGAACGAAGCTGAAGCTGAGAAGCAATACCTATTTGAGAAGATTAAGCTTCAGGAGAGTTCAAGGGCTTCGCAGAGCAGTGGGGGGGGAAATGACACATCCCAGATGCTCTTCTATTGCAAGATGCAGGACATGCTGAAGAACATCTCTAGTTCATCCTCTAAAGCAGACGGCCAGCCATATGATCTTCACAGCCGTGGTGGACTCCCTTGAGGAGTCTCTGATGGAATCTTAGGTTTTCCCATGCCTTACCCGCTCTATGGCTGTCGTGATTTGTCTATTGTTGTGTTTGTACTTTTCATCATGTGATTAGCCCAAAAATATTAGAAAAAATTGCTTGAAGAGGTTGACGCTATGAACATTATAATTCTGTGTAACATTGTGCATATTCCAGGTCTAACCTGGTAACCCTTGTAGTTTTTCTTGCTTTGAATGATGTGATGTGATGTGATGTGATGTGATGTGATGTGATGTTCTTGGCTTGAATGTGATCTTTTTTGCTTACCGCCCCTTTTCCTTTTGCACATTTAACAAATGAAAAGATTTATTGGGGCTTACTTTTGTGAAGATGCCCCCATAGGTACTGGACCGGCTCTATTCTTCATGTGCTTCTCCATCTGCATTTTCTGAGCAAGCAGTGGCAATGCTTTTGTTTATATCTGCCGCTGCTTCTCTATATAATGGTTGGGAATGTACAGAAAATTGGTGATAAGAGGACTGGGCGTCTAAGAATCCTAGTTTAGTCTACTTTATGCAGATGGCATTGAAAGGGAACCGTTTGAATCATCAATCAATGGAATTTGTCTAGAAGAGTCATATATGTATTGTAGGCTGTTAATGACATGATTTAGAGGTCTTATGATGGACTGGAGTGGAGAATCAAACAACATGAACAAGAAAAGGGGAAAGAAAAGAAGGAATAAAGGAAAAGAAAAAGAAATAACAAGCGCAGGATCGGAATCTGCGGCGATAATTGGGGATGAAACTTGTGCTTTTGAGTTGTCTTGGGGAGGAAGGCGACTTTGATGCTTAATTTCACATGATTGTCAGCTGCCCTTCTAGCTATTTCCGTAAATAGAGAGAGATTAACATGAATGATCCTGTTCCTGCCTTAATTCTTGAAGATGAATGATTGGATGTTAATAGAATCTCTGTGTCTAAATGGTACATCTTTGGGTCTAGTTAATTAATTTCCCTGGCCAGATCTTGATCCACAAAGCAGTGGATTCTGAGGGCTATATATCTCTTTTGTGACTCGACTCCAGTGGTGAGAAAACAGGCAAATGGAGCTAAGGATTCCACGGGAACCTTAAGACAATGCAGGGGCAATTCAGGCATTCCAGGTGAGTACATCCCAATCGTTATCTCCTTTAAAAGTCCGTATGAATATTGGGAAAATGGACTAGCTAAGCTAGGTTTGTACATATATATATATATATAATATATGATTTTCTTGGATTTTGGGATTACCACTCTTGCACGATCTTTTGCCGCTCGTGCTCTTGATTTCGATAAAAGAGATAAATCGTAGATAAAGACTTTACATATAAACATCATCCACAAGTTTCTTTAGGCTCACTACAGTGCAGCCAACTGACCATACATCTAAACTAGCTAGCTAGTACTGTTTGTGGGGGATAAGTGACCACCTCCGGTCCTGTAATTCCAACTCCAAAAGAGGCTGCCGCAACAGCAACAGCTCTAGAAGATCAATGTCGTCTGCCTTGCTGAGGATTCTTCTATTGGCTTTGCTCTTTCTCTCCTCAATCCCAAATAAATCAGGTGATGATGATGACGATGTTCTTAATTATGTATTCCTCCAGTACTACTACCACTCAATTTTGATCTGCACAAACTAACAGCACTCCCTTATCTATGTCAAGTATTGGTCTTCGGAAAGAATTAATCTTGAATAATCTTCTCGCTGTTCATTTATTTATGTTAAGTTCATAACTAATTAAGCTATTATGTATCATGGTGCGGGGGGTGCCGGGTGTGTCGGGTTTCAGATGGGCAGTTTGAAGACTGGTGCATAGCGGATGAGCAGACCCCCGACGAAGAGCTGCAGAAGGGGCTTGATTGGGCCTGTGGGAACGGTGCCGATTGCAGAAAGATACAGCCGAACCAGCCTTGCTTCTTGCCAAGCACCGTCAAGGACCATGCTTCCTTTGCATTCAACAGCTACTATCAGAAACTCAAGCATAAAGGAGGAAGCTGCTACTTCAATTCTGCTGCCCTTATCACTGCTCTGGATCCAAGTAAGATTCTTTTTAAATTGTTATCTGTTGAACTGCACCTTATAAGGTCATCACGTGAATCGTGATGAACAGCCAATTAGATGTCTTAATTAGATATCTAGGACTGCATATATAGATGGCTGGGGATGTGAGATTTGTGAATATGAAAGAATAATGAACCAGCAGGTGCAGGGGGGTCACATAATATATATAACATATAGATGGATATTGTTATGGAGAACATGAGTCAGCGAGGCTGCAGTGCATGTGGCCAAAAGTATAGCCCATGTGTGATTACTTGCTTTGGAAGGATAGGTCTGCTTAATTTGATCTGTAAGCTAGTCTTCTAAGGCAACCTGGCAAACGAAAGGGAGCTTCTTTATATAATTAATATGGGATCGCCCTATATATTGTTTTTGATTATTCCACCCTGTCGTTTGATCAAATTATTAAGCCGTGCCGTATGTAATGGGTGGTTAATTGTTGTCATTGGTGGCAGGTCATGGATCGTGCAAATACGAGTTTCTCCCTTGAACAAAGGATTGAGGATGGACGATTGGCGATTCTCTTTACATCTGCAAGTCTTTTTGGAAAGAAAGTTTCTGCCATTTTCTTAATTTGTGAAAGATTTCCATTCTCTTCGGTGTATTGATTCAAACATTAGTATATGCATGTTCTCACTCTTGATCTTGACGCCCTTTCTCCGTTTCATTATCCTCCTTCCCTTTCAACTTGAATCACCTGTAAGGCAATAGCCCCAACACAGTCAGTCTGCTTGAGCCTTGAGAACTTAAGCCCGTTTCGGTTTTGCTACATGGTACGGGGGCCAATGTTTTGGACTTTGAAGCCCATGGTCTGGCTTTTGGCCCACACAAAAATTGTTCCTTGCGTATTGAAGGAAGTGAACAATAACGGCTTGTCGTCATGCATATTGGCCCGTTTGTTGTAACTTAATTAAAGAAATTATAGTTTCTAGTTTCTAAAACTTAGAATAAATTGTGAACCTATTTGCTGCAACTTCTTAGAAGTTGTAGTTAAGTAGTTGTGGTGTTTAATACCATAAGCTGTAAAATAACTTATTTTTATATAATTGTTCATAATACCCTTAGTAGTTATAGAATGATACTTTAAAAATTAATTAATGTATATGTATAAGTTTCAAGTGTTATAAAAAAATTAATTAAAGTATAAAGAGAGAGGAAGATGACGAGAGAGAGGAAGAGATCTGAAAATGGAAATGGCGGTAGAGAAGAAAAATCCATGATTGCGTAGACAAAAAGGTAATTCTTTGTTAAAAATAAGAATAAAATTATTATAAAAATGTAATTATTTAAGTAAAAGTTGTAAAAACTGAGGTATCCCAACTTTAAAAAAGCTAATTTTTATTCCTTTTAAAAGTTAACAGAAGTTATAAGTTAAAATTTTTTAATTTATAAAATTAAAAATTAATTTTAAATTATAAATTATAAATTATAACTTTTAAACTGCAACAAAGCGGAAAAGCGGCTAACCAGCGGGTTAATTTATGAATCTTGTGTGTTGTCTAATCATGCGCGCGGGGGGGGGGGGGGGGGGGACCATCTGCATTTGCATTGCCAATCTGATCATAGTACATTGCCTCAGGCCACAAGCGCATTTATGGAAGATGAGGATCATCTTCGTTATCCTCATCATGATCGGGTTTTATTTATTAATACCGAATTGATGGCAAGAAGAACAGGCAGGAGCTGAGCTGACTGCAGATGAGTGCGTTGCGGCAGCAATACGACATCCAAGTCTAATCCAATCCTAGCCTCCTCCATCTCCATCCTAATTAAACAACGCATGAACTCCATTTCTAATTATTTAATTTAGCTAAATCTCTGTCTCTGTTTATTATCTTCCACTAATTCCTATCAACTCATGGTCATACTGGTACTGGCGCCTCGCGTTTGCAGTTTTGCTAAGCCCTAGATTGGAAGACGATAATAGGACATTTTGCAAACGTAATGTGTGTGTATATATTCTTACCCATCATCATTATCATCATCCATCACAATTACAATTACACGTGGACGCTGTTCATCACCACTACACCTAACCCACCACACCCCCCATTGCACAAACAAAATCAGTCTTTATAATACTTTACCAACTTGTTCTTTTGCTGTTTTGCTTCCAAACCAAACCAATTTCCAACTCACATTCACACTGGTAGGAGTATCTCTTCTTTCATGGGCCATGGCCATAAAGTGGGTCATCATAAATTCCACCATACCCTTCCCTCAGTCATCATTTAATGACTCGGTTCCCCACCCCGCCTCTCCTTTCCTCGGGACAAGAAAAATGGTTAACCAGTGGCAGTGCCCCTTCCCGGAAAGAGGAAAAGAGTCCTAAAATCGAACGCCTTCCTTCAACTTCAATGCTCTGCTGGTCCACATGCCAGGCCAGCTCCCCCTTTTTTTTTTCGTTTGTTAATGCCCCTTATTTTTGTAGGTTTATTAAGAGGGATCCTTTTCAATCCTAGCCTCTCATTCACATTGCTCCTGTGCTACGTGGCAGCCTCACAGGGTTACAGCAAGGTTCTGTCACCACATTTTTGGAGGTGAAGAAAAAATAAAAACAAAATTAGTAATAGCTACCAGAAACTGGCTTGTTGGGGTCTATATATTGTAGTGGAACTTGGTTGTCGATGTTTGTGGCTTGTGGTTTGTGCTTTATGCTTTGATGGTGGTGGGTTTGAAGGTTTTACTGTCTTCTTACTAGTCGGGGGTGTTTTGTTTGCCTGCTAGTGCTAGTATTGATAAACATGAGCTATTTTGGTGTTGGTGCGAGTCCTGGGAATGTGCCAGTCTTCCATGACAGCAACTTGAAGGCAGTTGATAGGAGGGTCAAGGTTGCAGAGTTTGTGTTGAGGTGTGTAATCTGTGCTTTAGGTGCTGCTGCTGCTGTTCTTGTTGGCTCTGATTCGCAGGTCAAAGAGATTTTCTCTATTAGAAAAAAGGCTAAGTTCACAGATATGAAAGCCCTTGTGTAAGCGCCCCCCCCCCTCACCTTCTCTGATTGTTCAGACGTTTATACATCATATGCATGTAATATTATTCTCTAATCAACATCTGATGGTCTCAGATTTTTGGTGGTGGCCAATGGATTAGCTGCAGCCTACTCTTTGTTGCAAGGATTGAGGTGTGTTGTGAGTATGGTTAGAGGAAGTGTGCTCTTCAACAAGCCCTTGGCTTGGGCTATTTTCTCTGGTGATCAGGTACATACTGCTTATTAAGCTCGTCTGACTATATAACATGCCTCTATTACTATGTTCGCACAGCTGTAGACTTGTAGTTGCATCTATATGTCTTCCAAAAAAAAAAGAAAACATATTTTGCTTTCCCCTTAAATCACGAGGAAGACGCCTTCATTTTATCTAGCAGGTAACTACTGTTCCGGTGACAGTATCATTCCCACGTAAATCAAATACGGAATGTGGGTTGGGGAGGAGTTCTTGTTTTGAGCAGCACACATCTTTCAAGTGAACAAGCAAAATTTCAGTGTGTAAATGGAACGCTGTCTCCATGGCTTGATGTCTTTGGATTTAGCAGTTTTGAAAGATCCGTGTATGTTGATGACTCTGAAAAAGGAAAAATAAGGAAAGGAGAAACTAACTGAAATTTTTCTTCAAACGTCTGTTTTCCTGTATGCCTAGACTTCCACTTAAGTAAAGCAGTAATTAGCTGCAACTCTTGTGCACAACCTAATTGCATACTTGCCATGTGTTTGGTGATCTGGTTCCCAGTTCCTAACCTTCTTTATTGCACCATTAAAAAGAACAAAACAGCACATACTATGTTATAGGAGCTTCATTAATGGCCCAACCTTGTGCCCGTACTGGAGGCTGATGAAGTTTCCTTTTCCAATAAACGAAAGTATTAATCGAGCTAACACAGTCATGATGATTTGTTCTTGCTCGGGATGGCGTATCTTTTAAGAGGTAGTAGCTGATGATTTTTTTTTTCCTTCATGTTTTGTCCGGTTAGGCCCAATCTATGGGATGGTTGCTAGGAATGCCAAATAACACTCAACATAGGTCCCAAAATGGAAAAAGTTCAGCTAAGAGCAACCATTTTGATGTGCAGAGATCTGCTCGATCACAAAATGTGTACGGATTGGCTGCATTTATGACACTTCTAACCATCTTGCCCCACTTCAACCAACCCTTTTTCCAAATATTTAAGCATCGTAGCTAGAGTCTTTCATGAATTCTCATTTTGGTGCTTGCAACTGTACATTGTGGGGACATGTTTGTTCTGGCATTCTGTATTGGTTGGCATCCCTCAAGAAGACTGATTGCTAGAGGTATACAAACCAACTGGATCTTAAAACGTTTTTCCAGTAAGAAAATCAAGCATCTATAGTACTAGCAATTTCGGATGGCCCTGTTGCGTAACAATAATACTTCCAAAGAGAATCAAGAAATTCCACGGATCTTAATTACTTGTAATTTCCTGTCTAATTTGTCATTTGACACAGACAGACATGATCGGCAAGGTGGGTGGGCAAGGCTTTTTGCAGTTGAATGTAGTTAGAATATTATGGCATTTCATCTCAAACGAATATGGTCTTTCATTTAAAGATGGATCTAATTAACGCATGGATCTGTTTGAACTCCTTTTGAGCAGCTCATGACATACTTGATGTTGGCGGCAGTGGCTGCAGCCACTGAATCGGCAATGTTTGCCAAGTTCGGGGAGCCAGAGCTTCAATGGATGAAGATCTGCAACATGTATGGGAAGTTCTGCAACCAAGTAGGGGAGGGAATAGCCAGTTCACTACTTGCAAGCCTCAGCATGGTGGTCCTCTCTGGGATCTCGGCATTTAGCCTGTTCCGATTATACCCAGGAAGCCAGGGCAAGAGGAGCAGCGGCGGCGCAACATGGTAGAGAGCCCCCATCATGGCTCATAATTCTGCTAGCTATGTTCAGCTCAACTACCCTTTCTGCGGTTTCTAAAAACTCGTTCTCTCTCTATCTCTCTATATATATATGATGATGATGATGATTTAAGATTAGATCTGTAACTTGGTAGCTAGCTTTAGTTTGTCATATTATATATATATGGTATGGTATGAGATGGGTGATGAGTGATAGCCTGCAGTGCAGTTTGTAAAAATAAAACCAAAGGAGGATGGTGTGTGTGGTTTGTTTGTTCTGCGAATTTGGAGGAATGGGATATAGCGCAATATTACTTGCCCAAGTAAAAAGTTTTGCACCAGCAGCTGCAGGAGGCAGCAGCAACTAAACTCTAATAAATCATCATCGGCCGCCAAGTATTACAGTTAATGTGACACTGAGTGAGAATGTGAAAAGAAAAAGCAAGCACCCGGCCCTTTTTTCCTCTTAAATGGGAATTTTCTTATTGGGCCTAAGCCCAGAAGTTGGGTCCCTTGCACTGGGCTCCGAGTTTTTCGTTTCATATTAACCTCGTAATCATTTTCAATTAGCTGAATGTGAACGCTATTGCCATAATAATTAATAAATAATATTTGGACAACATTCATTTTAAAAAAAAATAAAAAGTGGGACGATTAAGGTTAAAACTAAAAGAAAAAAGTATAATTAATTTAGGGAGAAAATAGAAGTAGTTGTGTTGAATAATTATTAATTAATTTTCAATAGCCAACCTCCTATGAGGCATAGAAACAGTCTGAAGGCGTCGTTTCTGAACTGCTTTACGTTTTGAAATGTTTTTCGGGTTATTTTTATAATTTTTAAAAAGTTTTAAACCGTTTCAAAATTTATATAAATTTGTCAAAAATGCAAGTGTTTCACAGCTCGAGCACGAATCTCAATGATTACTTTCCCTCCTTTCCTTTCATTCTTCTTTTTCAGTATATATATATATATATATATTTCTCTTTTCAGTACTTTTATTCTTCTTTTTCTTCTTCCTTCTTCCAGTGACTATTTTCCGAATCCCACGTCCCTTCTTGTTGCTTCGGTGCTCTCTTGTCATCATTTGCCGAAGTCAGGCCCTTCACTTCTGATTCTGGTTCGTTCATTCTCACCGTTCTTGCTTCCGTTTCTAGTTCCCTTGCCTTTAATCGCCTTAAGTAAACCCCCATTCTCACTGTTTTACATGCAGTGTGTATCTGAGAGAATATATGAAAAATAATAAATTTATTTTATTCTGACTAGATAAAGTTTGAAAAATAATGACTAACTATCATTTAAAACTTTATATTAATCAAGATGGTAAGACTGTGTTCTCTTTACTTTTAATTTTTAATTTTAAGTTTTGAATTTATTTTTATTTTTTTGTTCTGCTAGTCTGTTTTTAGAAAATTAAAAATGTATTCTTTTTTTTATTTTAAAAAATTATTTCTCAAAATAAAAAATATATTCTTTTTAAAATTTTGAAAATAATTTTTTAATGATATTTTATTTAATAAATTTGATTATTCAGTAAATTAAAAATATTTAATGTTAATATATTATTAAATATATATATATATTTTTTAAAGTTAATAAATTTTATAATATTTTTCTATTACAATAATAAAATATGAATAAATAAATATGTTTTGATTTTAGAATTTATTTTGGATGAAAATACTCCAAATAATTTTTTGTTATTTTGAGTTTTCTTTATAAATTTTTTTTATTTTTAAAAATATATCTTTAAAAAGAGTAAAAATAACACGTTTTCATTATTTTAAAAAATTAAAAATTAAAAATAACTTAAAAACAATAAAGATAACATAACTTAAATTTTTGGAGTACACTGCATTATTAGGAGGTAATTGTTACTGTATAAAATCAATTTTGTTATGTTTAAATGTATTATGAAATTTATGTTTATTATATATATATTTGTTTGTATTATGTTTAAATTATTTTTTTATACATATAATTATATTTTAAAAAAATTCTATATTTTTTAAATTTATAATTTATTCTACGTTTTTATTTCTTACTTTTTAAAAAATAAAATTATTTTCATTTCCTATAAAAAAATATTTCTTTTTTTTGTTTCATTACAAACTAGTAGCCAACCAAGAGCGTATGCGAACCCACCAAATAGAATTGGCGTTCGTGTCACCATATGGGGGGGGGGGGGGGGGGGGAGACCGACCCCCGACCCCGACCCCGACCCCGACCCCGCCAAGGACACCCCCCTCCTCCCCTCTCTCTCTCTCTCTCTCCCTCTCTCTCTTCCGCCGACTGTCTGACCTTTCCCGTTTCTTCTTATATATATATATATCATATAGAGTCTGTAGTTTGTATTACGGGTCTTCTTATACTTAGAGAGAGAGAGAGATGTCGGAGAAGTTCTCGGCAACGCTGAGGATAGGAGACTTGAATGATTACATAGCACCGTCTCAGGGATGCGTTGTTTCTCTCAAGGGACTCAAACCACCCCCTTCCAACAAGGTTACCAATCATCAACCCGAGGTAACCCACCCCCACCCCAAGTCTCTTCTCTTTGCTGTGTCTTCTTGGCTAGGGCTTCCTTCTATCTACCGACGGGTTTTTGAATTTTTTTATTGCTTTCTACAATTCCATATTGGCGTATTAATTAGGGTTCGCTGACCACGCGATTCTCTGTTTCAAATTCTAGTTTTTTCCTTTGCTGGATGCCCTTCTTATGTTTGTGGGAATTCGCATTAACTGTTTGTTTAATTGTTTGCTTGACCTTCCTGTAATTGGATATTCTATGTAATGGTTGCTGCGGACTTCGTCTAAAGATTGGTTTTTTATCTTGCCGACTTATGACATCAATTCATCCACGTCTAAATTTGTTCCTCGCTTCTGAAAGTATCGGATTCGTTTTGCTTCGTAAAGGTGCCGAGGTCATAGACTGACTTTCATTCTTTTTGTTTTTATCTTTTCTTTGTATTTGTTACGCTTCAAAATCCAGGAGAAGGCCCGCTTTGCTACTGATCCATTGCAGACGGAACCAGTAAAAATTTCCCTCAAGGACTGTTTAGCATGCAGGTATGATATACTCTTCCCCTCCTTCTCTCCCTGGATTTTGCATATTTTGGCTGTGCTTATGGTGTGTAGCAACTTGAGATTTTTTTATTACGCAAAACTTGCTAGTTAAGTTATTTGTTTCATCAAAATGAGAACAAGAAAAGTTAGCTGAAACTGATTTTTCATGCATCAAAATTATATGCATAATTATTTTTTGCAGCTTCTGCACCATAGATTTTTACATGCCAACAACATTCTGCCCTTTTATGAGCTCCTACTGTTTTTGGTGTCATTCAACTTGCTCGTCCATTTAGAAATTGATTAGTATGCATTTGTCTTTATTAAATAATAACTTATTTCTTGGGTTTCCACTAGAAATTTCTAACACACACAAAGTCCTGACTATTGACTAAAGTATCATTTATCCATCTTCACTTATTAAAACAAAATGTTATTTATCCATTAAGTGTCTCAATCTTTGGAGCAGTAAATGCATGAATGGATATTTGTTGTGATCATGCAGTGGCTGCATAACATCAGCGGAGACAGTAATGCTTGAGAAGCAAAGTTTGGACGAGTTAATTTCTAATATTGATAAAGGAAAGACTGTTATTGTCTCCCTCTCTCCCCAGTCAAGAGCTTCCCTTGCAGTTTATTTTGATCTTTCTCCACTTCAGGTGAACTGAATTGTATTCTCTGTTATTAGTTACTGCAATTTTTCAGCTTATTGAAGGCATCTTCATTGAAAATTTATTTAACCATCTTTAGTTATTTGAAAATATGGGGAAATGAGCATACAGCTGTGCAACAATTTTTAGGTTCCACTTCTTGATAATTGCTTGTTTCCCATCCAAGAAATTGGGTATGACTTGAATACAAAAACATATGCCAACGAAAATGTGAGCACAATGGTTTTGAAAAGTAATTAGTACGGATAAAATGTGTAAAACACACATACAAACATGATGGTTTAGAAAGTATGAATCTTTATTAACGATCCAGCAAAACAAGTTCTATGTTTGTATTAGCTATAATCATAATATCTAATCTATGTAAAAGTTGAGAAAATAGTATTAATTTGAAACATAAGATATCATTCAATCCACAAATCTATGCATGAGTCAAAGAAGATGATCTATACTACATCCATAAATCAATATCCTTGTCACTAAATTGAGAAAAAAAAAAAATGAAAGATTATTTAAACCAAACCATCACCATTAGGCACTCCACAGATTTGTGTTAGTGTAGTTTGATGTATTAGTATTCATGTCTAATACGCATCAGAGAATGAATGCAACTCCTATTTTGGAGGTCAAAATTTTCTTGGCTGCTGCTGGGGTTCAATTTTCAGCTTCTTGCACCAGTTTTTTTTTCCCATAATGAGAGAGAGATGGAAATAGGGAAGAGTGAGTTTGGAAAATCTGGGGGGTAAAATGATCATTTTACCTTTTTATTTTTTTTAATGGCAGGAGTACTCATGACTGATTATTTCTTTCATGTCTTTTAAATCATAATAAGCATTCTATTTCATAGGTCTTCATAATTAAGCTTTCGGATTAGTTACCAAATTCTGTGTCATCATGATAAGATGGCAAGGTTTATACTTTCTATTTTCAGATTTTCAAGAAACTCACAACATTCCTGAAGTCATTGGGAGTTAAGGCTGTATTTGACACCAGCTGCAGTAGAGACCTATCACTTGTTGAATCCTGTAATGAATTCATCACGCGTTACAAACAAAAGTATTCATCTGATGGTGAAAGCTCTAAATCATCCCTACCAATGATTTCTTCTGCTTGTCCAGGTTAACATCTTGTCGTAGTAGTAGTTCTCTGTATAATTTCTCTGCAAAGATGTTGGCAGAGAACATTAGATATTGGCTTGCAACTTAATGACTTGCGGATTCATTATTACTGCTTACCCTTTACATAGGCCTTTGTAAAAATTTGAGGTTTGATTATGTCATGTAGATGAGGGAATTGTGGAGTGGGAATTTATTGAAAGATATTTATGTGTTCTTAGTAGAATACTACTACATGTTAGATGAACATTTCTTTCAATCTTCAGGTTGGATATGTTATGCTGAAAAAACTCTAGGATCCTATATCCTACCTCACATTTCCTCAGTGAAGAGTCCTCAACAAACCATGGGAGCTATCATAAAGCATCATATATGCCAAAAGATGAATATTAGGTAATCGCCTTTGATCTTTGATTTCTGTGCATCTCAAGCTTTCTCTATTTTGGATACATCATTTTGAGATGAACAAAGGAAGGTATCAATGTTTTGTAACCATTTTTTGTCTGTGGCTTTATTTGTTCGTCTCTAAGTTGTCTGTTTTTGCTTTTCTTTTTTCTCATATTACCATTTGTGAACCTTTTTTTTTTTATCTGTGGCTTTATTTGGTGTTGTCCAAGTTGCTTGTCTTTGCTTTTCTATTTTTTCACTTTACCTTTTTTTGTTATGCATTCAAGTCAGAATATTTGATGCAACAATGGCTGCCCTTCAATCATAATCGTTTCAATGTAATGTTCAAAGCAACCATCAGATGTGACATATGTTATTAATTGATGTATGTTGGGTTCTACATCTACATCTACTTCTAAAAGATTGAAAGATCGCTTAACAAACAAGTTCTTTTTCTTTTTGGCTAAGGACCAAACAAGTCACTTTATGTCTTGCAGTGTTTCTTTTCTCATTATGTAATCATGTCTGACAAAGTAGCTATTTGAAATGGAATAGTTTAGCTGTGTAACAGTTAGGGTCCATTTGGTTAAACAAAAACATAAGATTTTATTAACTAATCCAAACAAACCCCCCACCCCCAAAAAATAAATAAATAAATAAAAAATAATAATAATAATAATAATAACAAAAACAAAAGAAAAAAAACCCTTAAACATGACATAGAATATGATGACCTTTCAAAGGTTATGACCATGGGCAGAGATGCATAGATGTCTTGAATTCATGTAGCCTTACTTCACTTGGTGGGATTAAGTTTTGTGATTATTGTTGTCGTCGTCGTTTTCAGAAAATAAAGAAAAAGCAAGAAAAAAAATGTTTTTTTTTTTTTTTCATATTTTTCATTTTCATCCCTTTTCCTCTCATGATGTCCAGCAATTGAAGTCATTGGAGAGACATGTCACGGGACTAGTATGTGAATAAGGGGAGGATATAGGATACTATAGTAATATGAATTAGGTTGGCAGTTACAGCACATGGGCCTAATTCAAATGTAATCCAAATATTGGCGCCAAGGTCCGGAACTTATATAACCAACCTTCGCAGCTAGAGAAAAATACTTTTGGAAATACAATTGATTCAATTTCCCTCTCAACTTCTTGATCTCTCTCTCCCTTCTCTAATTCTCTCTCTCTATTCTTCTTTTTTCCTTCTAAATTTACCAGTTCCCTTCGCAATCCTTACTGAATTATGAGGAAACTATCCCTTGTCAGAATCACATTCTAACAATTTGGTATCAGAGCATCATCTTGGGTGATTGGAGTCGGCGATGGCAGACAGAACTCGAATGAAGTAGATGGAATCGCAACTCCATCAGGTATCGATGGGGGAGATACATAACCGGATGGAGGCATTGGAGAATTTTGTGGATCGGAAAATTGAAGGAGCGTTGTAGGTGTGGCAAGAGGGAAGCAGGTCGCAAGCGGCGAGGTTAGAGGAGCAAATGAGGGAGCAGGGTCAGATCCTCAGGGATCAGATGCAACAATTTGTTTTGATGCTCACTAGCCAAACTTAGGTACAAATTTCACCTGAGTTCCCTCCGAGGGATAGATCGAAGCCGATTTTACATGACCATAGGGGTAATTCTTGATCGGAAGGATTGATAGAATTAGAGATCGAACCACCGATCAGGGAGGAGAATGTGGGAGTTAGGAGGCAAGGCTACGGAACCAGATCACACCAAATCGACTTCCCTATGCCTAAGATGGAGATACCTCTCTTTGATGGCTAGAACCCATGATGGTGGGCGAGACATTGTGGCAGGGTGTTCAGCCTGCACAATGTGGCTGAAGCTCAGAAGGTGACATTAGCGGCTGCATATCTGAATGACAAAGGAGATGCATGGTATCAAGGTTGGAGTAGGGTGAAGGAAGAGTGCTCTTGGGAAGAATTCGTGGAAGGACTTTGTGAACGATTTGGAGAGAAATGAATGTTGGATGTGGTAGAAGAGTTCAACAAATTGAAACAAGGAGGATCAGTGCAAGCCTATCAGCAGAGGTTTGAAGAGTTGAAGGCTCTTATGTTACTATCGAATCCTACATTGACGGAGGGCTACTTTGTGTTTGAGTTTCATTAGCGGCTTGAACGAAGAAATCCGCCCCATAGTCAAGATGTTTCAACTCAAGACTGTCTAACAAGCAGTTGAATGTGCTAAACTGCAGGAGTTAACAGTGGAGGCCCTGGTCAAAAAGCAGAAGACTGTTACTAGAGGATGGCAGATGACGCCCTTACCACCCAATAATAAGGGATGGGGAAGGAATGGGGGACCCATGGGAACTGGCAGCAGGGGATTGATGGCCCTACCAGCACCTTCCCAACCGTTTCAAGGACAATTGGGCGAGCAGAGAAGATTAGCAGGCCTGTGTTTCAGGTGTGGAGATAAATACACGCCTAGGCATTAATGTAGGAGACAATTGTTGTTATTAGAAGGGGCAAAAGAAGTAGCAGAAGAGGACAATAACATTGTGGAAGAAGATGGCGACAAGGAGAAGGTAGAGATTTCCCTACATGCACTAACGGGAGTTGTGACCAATAAAATTATCAAAGTGGAGGGAAAAGCAAGAGATAGCCGCTTGATGATTCTAATTGATAGTGGAAGCATTCATAGCTTCCTGGATGAGGGGATAGCAAGATCATTGAAGTGCAGCCTTACGGGGACTCAACCCTTGTCTGTAATTATAGCTAATGGTCAAATGGTCTTGTGCAAATCTGCTTGCATGGGGTTCTATTGGCAGATGTAGGGGGAATACTTTGAAGCTGACTTACGCTTACTAAAGTTGGGGGGATGTGATATGGTCTTAGGCATGGATTGAATGAGGGAAGTAAGCCCCATTTTTTTCAACTTTAACAAGATGGAGGTCACATTCGAGAAAGGGGGAAGGAGGATGACCCTGACCGGCAATATGGAGACCGAAACATGTAAGATGATTTCGGGTAAAAGACTACAAAAGTTATTCAAGAGTAAGTGGACGCAAGTAGCCCAGCTATTCTCAGTACAGGCCATGGACACAGCTAATGAAGAGCACCTCTGGCTGAACTCAGTGGAGGTTACGCAAACTCCTTGGGAGGTAACTCAGTTCGATTCTCTTAATTTACTCTTAGATGAATTTGAGGATTTGTTTGAGGAACCTAAGTCTCTACCACCTCCAAGACCAATAGACCATACTATTAATCTCAAACCCAATGCTGAGGCTGTCAACATCTGTTCATATAGATATCCCCCAAAACAGAAGGTGGAAATTGAACGCATGATCAAAGACATGCTACACACTTTTGTTATATAGCCTAGTACCAACCCCTATGCCTCTCACTTGCTTTTGGTAAAGAAGAAAGATGGAAGTTGGCGATTTTGTGTTGATTACCGCCAACTTAATTCACAAATCATAAAGAACAAATTTCCTATACCTATTATTGAAGACCTATTAGATGAATTGCACGGAGCCAAAATTTTCTCTAAACTTGACCTCAGGTCGTGATATCATCAAATCAGAGTGCATCCCAAAGATATCCACAAAACGGCCTTTAGAACCCACCTAGGGCATTATGAATTTTTGGTTATGCCTTTTGGGTTAACTAATGCTCCAGTCACATTCCAATCCCTTATGAACCAAATATTCGAACCCTACCTTCACCAATTTATCTTGGTATTCTTTGATGACATTTTGGTATACAACCCCTCCTTTGCCAAACACCTAGAGCACTTAAGGACTACTCTACAAATCCTCCTATTCAATAAGTTGTATATTAAGAAATCGAAGTGTGCATTTGCACAATCCCAAGTGGAGTATCTCAGCTATATCATTTCAAGAGGAGGAGTTAGCACAAACCCCCAAAAGGTGGCAGCCATGACAACATGGCCCATACTTGCTAATGTGAAAGCCCTATGGGGATTCTTGGGCCTCACAGGGTACTATTGTAGATTCATCAAGGATTACGACACTTTAAGTAGACAGCTGACAGAGTTACTTAAGAAAGAGGGATTTCACTGGAATGAGAAGGCTAAGGAAGCTTTTAGGAGATTGAAAACTGCCATGAGTACGGTGCCTACACTCAATTTATCCGATTTCAATCAGCCTTTCATTCTGGAGACTGATGCTAGTGATGGAGGAGTGGGAGCAATATTAGTGCAAGGAGGGAGATCGTTGGCTTTTATCAGTCAAGCATTAACCCCCAAACATTTGGGCCTAAGTGTATATGATAAAGAGCTTATGGTTGTTCTAATTGCAGTAGAGAAATGGTGTCACTACCTTGAAGGAGGCAAGTTTATTATAAAAACAGACTATGAGTGCCTTAAGTTTTTACTACAGCAGAAATTGCACTCTCACCTTCAGCAAAAGGGCATGTCGAAATTAATGGGCCTTGACTATAGTATTTAGTATAGAAAGGGCTAGGAGAACAAAGTAGCTAATGCTATGTCTCGTTGTGTGGAAGAAGGAGCATTTGCTGCCATCACTGCAATCACCCCAGATTGGCTCCAGGAAGTGATGTCTAGTTACACCTAGGGAGAGTGGGTCAAAGAGTTGTTGGAACAAATGATTCTGGCACCAGACGACGAGCCAGGTTATGTGTTGACGAATGGGCTATTAAGGTACAAGGATAGAATACTAATTGGTGAGGATCAAGCTCTATGACACAAGATCCTAGAAGCATTACATGATTCCCCTATGGGGGGTCATTCGGGAATACAGAACACCTACAACAAGGTTAAATAACTATTCTTCTAGCCAGGATTATGGAAAGACGTGATGGAGTATGTCAAAAGATGTGACACTTGCAACAAGTGCAAACATGAGAACATACATCCTCCCGGGTTGCTATAACCACTCCCCATTCTCGATCAAGCATGGACCCAAATCAACATGGACTTCATAGAAGGTCTTTCGAAGTTAGAAGGTAAGGACTGTGTGCTGGTGGTGGTGGATCGTATGACCAAATATGCCCACTTCTTGGGTTTAGCCCATCCCTTCACTGCATAAGAAGTGGCATGAGTTTTCTTGGATCAAGTGGACAAATTGCATGGGCTACCTCAAGTGATTGTCTCGAACTAAGACAAAATCTTCACCAGCCTCCTTTGGAAAGAACTGATGAAGTCCTTAGGCACATAACTGCACATGTCATTCTCGTACCACCCGAAGACGAATGATCAGACCAAACGGACCAATCAATGTCTTGAGACATACCTAAGATGTGTGAGTTTAATGCATTCTACGGGGTGGCACAAATGGCTATCCCTAGCTCAGTGGTGGTACAACACCACTTCACACTCCTTGAAGATGACACCGTTTGAAGCCCTATATGGCTATAAACCACCTCTCTTACCATTGAGAGGAAGCCACAGTCAAGTAGCCACAGTGGACGATTACTTAATTTAGAGGCAGCAAATGTTGCAAACCTTAAGGGAGGAACTAGCCACCGCCTAAAATAGAATGAAACAATATACGGATAGAAAGAGAAGTGAACAAGTATTCGCAGTGGGAGACATGGTATATCTGAAACTGAGGCTAGCCCAATTGAAGACTTTGGCTCCTAAAGCAGTTACTAAGTTGAGTCCTAAATTCTATGGGCCTTTTGAAGTAGTAGGCAAGGTCGGATAGGTGGCATACAAACTCCATCTACCAGAAGGGTCTCACATACACTTTGTGTTTCATGTGTCACTCCTCAAACCCTCCCCGGGCACCAATCCTGTCAATTCTGCATTACCCGCCACAATTCAACTAGCACACCAAGAAGCTAAACCAGTAGCTATAGTCGACAGGAGAATCATCTATCGACAGCAGGCACCTATCACGGAGGTGTTGGTCTGTTGGTCCAATTTGCACCCAAAAAACAACATGTGGGAATATCTCCCTGACCTTTTGAAATAGCTTCCCAAGGCAGCCAGTCTTCTGTGACTTACTTGAGGACAAGTAATGTTTCTAGCCGGGGGGAATTGTCACGAGACTAGTATGTAAATAAGGGGAGGATATAGGATACTATAGTAATATGAATTAGGTTGGCAGTTACAACACATGTGCCTAATACAAATGTAATCCAAATTTTGGTGCCAAGGTCCGGAACTTATATAACCAACCTTCACAGCTAGAGGAAAATACTTTTGGAAATACAATTGATTCAATTTCTCTCTCAACTTCTTGATCTCTCTCTCCCTTCTCTAATTCTCTCTCTCTCTATTCTTCTTCTTTCCTTCTAAATTTACCAGTTCCCGCACAATCATTACTGAATTGCGAGGAAACTATCCCTTGTCAGAACCGCATTCTGACAAGACATAAATCACCAAGGCGCTGACTGCCCAGTGAGTCAGGAAGTTACTGGTGCAACTCTGCTGAGAATCCATCAACAACTCACCCTGGAGTCAATGGAAACTCAGTGACTCACTCTCTGGTACTGGAAAGGATAGGGAGAGAAAATGAAACTACAAAAATCAAAGACAACTGAATATAAATCATAATTATCTAGCAACACATTAAGTTTTCACTTTTTTTTTAAATGAAAATGAAAATTGAAAGTTGAGTGTTTTCTTAGACAGTCCTTTAGCTTTAGCTTTAGTTATCTCGAGTTTTTTTTTCCTGCCACCCGAGGGGGTTGATATACAAGGTCATTGAATTCTTTGTTGTTTCATGTTTGAAGTGTTAAGAGCTTTTATTGCTTGCTAAGTAACTATCATTCTTCTCCTTCTCTACCAATAATAAGTTGAATCAGGTCAGCTGTTCAGTGGTGGATTGGTTGATTTCATGTTCTTCCTCCTTGCATTATTGTATTTTGGATGGGTTCATCTCAACTACGTCTTCCACATATTACAGTGTGTCTGATAGTCTACACATATAGTAAGAGAGATTATAGTTATTAAACTGATCATTGGGCAATTCCGTGTGATATGGCCGAGTTGTTTGTCTTAGTTCATGAACTCCCTTGGTAGATTTGTATTTAACTGAGAGCTCTTTTGATTTGTACTTGATATATACAAATATATTTTTGACAGGCCAGATGAAGTCTACCACGTGACAGTAATGCCCTGTTATGATAAAAAGCTTGAGGCTGCAAGAGATGATTTTATGTTTGAGGTGGAATCTCATGAGAATTCTGGTTTGAAGATTACAGAGGTCGATTCAGTGCTGACATCTGGGGAAGTTTTAGATTTGATAAAGGTAACTTGAAGTTTTCCATGTTTGATACATGGCTATATATTTGTTTATCTATTTTCTAATATATGTATTTTATTTTCATTTTTGCAGTCAAAATCAGTAGATTTGAAAGCCTTGGAAGAAGCTCCTCTGGACAAATTGTAAGAATTACCATTGTTTAAGGTTCTTTCCCTTTTGTTTTGGACTGGAAATTTGAATTTGTGATGTTTCTGAAGGCTGACAAATGTTAATGAGGAAGGGCATCTTTATGGGGTTTGTGGAAGCTCTGGAGGATATGCAGAGACTGTATTTCACCATGCTGCTAAAACACTATTTGGGAAAGAAGTTAGAGGACCTTTGGACTTCAAAATTATACGGAATTCAGATTTCCGTGAAGTCACTCTAGAAGTAAGTTTAGTATATCAACTGTCTTGTGTGTGTGATTGACTTAAAAGGAAGGTTCTCTGTAGAATAGGCAACAGGAGAGCTAGCTGATCAGATTCGTCTTTAAAATGATGCATCTAAACTTTTATTCAACCAAATGTCTTGGTGGCTAAGTGGTTACATACTCTTAAGACCATGGTCATCCACATTGATTTTTTGTTTCCGGGCTGTCTGTTATGGAAGCTACCAATAGATGACATGACTTGTAACCTTCTTGCATCTTCATATGCCATAACTTCACAGCTGCTCATGGTTACATGTAATATTTTCTATAAGCACAATATGCATACCCAAAGAAAGAGAAATAACATATTCACGTATTCCTTATAATGCAGGTAGAGGGTGAAATTGTCTTGAAGTTCGCACTATGTTATGGATTTCGGAACCTGCAAAATGTTGTCAGGAAAATCAAGATTGGAAAATGCGATTATCACTTTGTAGAGGTGATGGCATGCCCTTCAGGTATTCATGCATGTTTTTCTTTAATTTTTTGATCAGTTCATTTTACTTAAAAAAGCTGGTCTTCTGTTGATGCTATCTGGTCCTTTTATGTATTATGGTTCATGATTTGCCTTTGTTTTGATTAACAGGATGCTTGAATGGTGGAGGTCAAATCAAGAGAAAGCCAGAGCAATCAGCCAAGGATTTTATCCAATCATTAGAAACTGCTTATTTGGAAAATGTAAGTATCAGCTGTTCTGTGAGAGTTTGGAATTCCTTAAATATTGTGTGAGCTTCGTCTGTTCATCTTGGTTCTGCTTGATCTGAACTGCCGTTAGACTGCATATCATTACCTGTGGTTGGCAGAATAGGAAGCGGAAGTACGAGTCAATACTGGGAAATGATGCAAGAAATGTGTGCCCAGAAAGTATAGGAAAATCAATATTCAATCCTAAATGGAAATTTAAGAGAATCATATACAACAACATATCAAGCCTTAATCCCACACTCGGGCAGAGAATCATGTTAAAAACTTATAATAATATTCTAATAAATACTTCAATAAATCATAGTGGAGATTTAATTTCCCCAGAAATTAGGGAATCAAGTTTCTTAAATTTCTGTTTTAAGTTATCCTCAAGTTTCTTCAGGACTTCTTTTTTGTCTTTCCATTAGTACCTAAATGTTTCTCCCAAGTTTTCTGGATACTTTTTTCACAAATTTCCATACTGCCCTGGAAACGCACTTCCAGGGATCCATTACCCCACTCCATCTTCAGTTTCTTGGTTATGTTCCTGCTAAGTGCATTGATGACTTATGACTTGATGGAGGATGTTGGCAACAGTCCCTAAAGATGTATTTAGGTTTTATTTATGGTCTTTTTCTAGTCTTATTATTAGTAGTTTTGGTTTTTGTTTAGCTTTCCTAATAGGAAAAGGATTTTGCTAACTCTAGCAGGAATAGCATAACTAGAGCTCTATAAATACCATTGTAATATCTTTTTTTAGTAGTGAATGGACTAATGAGGACAGTTTTCTCTAAGCATGTTATGCTTATTTGAATTGTGTGATTCAATTTTAATCCTAGGTATGATGCTCTTCCTCTATTCCCCAGTAATCTTCAATGTCAGATTATTATTTTTGTGAACGCTGCTTCTGTACCTTTTTTTAGCCTTCTTTTGCCGCTAGTCTTCTAACCCTAAATAAACCTCCAATCAGTAGGTATTCTCATAATATCAGATTTGTTTGTAATCCTTTTTTGTCTCGTCGGCATGGCATGTATTTGATTGAATAACTTGTTACGGGATCCACTAATGGTTGCCATAATAATTTTTCAGGTTTTGGTGGTTGATCCCTTTGAGAATCGCCTCATACAAAGCTTATACGATGAATGGCTCGGGCAACCTGGTTCAGAGAAAGCTAAGAAATGGATGCACACAGAATACCATCCTATCGTAAAAAGTATCACAGCTCAGTTGCAGAATTGGTGAGGAGACTTGGGACTCCTGTCCTGTCTGTCTGGTGAAAGAGATTATTCCCACCTTCTTGTCATCTGCTGAAATCCATATCCATGTTGGCGTGGTGCTTGCTTCATCCATCCTAATGCCGGTCACCCCTTGGACATTGGGTTGCAATTTTGGTTGAGATGAGACGATACACGCTTGGTCGTCAGTATGTATATATAGTTTTGGTTTTGGTTTTGGTTTCGGTTTCCTAACATAGAAGAGGGAATATATATACATATATATATTATTCATTGCAGGTAATATATTTATGGGACACCCAAATCCTTTTTACTCTTTTGGGTTCAGGGTAACAAGAATGTATGCCCTGCTTTATTGCTTTTTTTTTTTTTTTTTTTCCTTTTCCTTATGAAACTTGTCATATCTGTACTGTGTATATATAGCCCACGGCAGTGTCTTATACTGACTGAAGCAAGGAGGAGACATATATATTCCATACTCTTTATTGGTTTTCATTCGTTATTTTTTGGTAACTCTAGTTAGTTTTGTTTTAGATTTAAGTTCATATTAAGCATCACCCCCAGCCGTGGCATAATAATTATCTAATGGAACTGTTTTTCTTATTAAAAAATATTGTAAAATAATTATTTTTGCCTTCATAATTTTCTCTCTAGCCTTACTCTCCTCTTTCTATCATCAATGGGTGAACCTCAACCATGGTTGGTTGAGGTTCCAGTTTGAGTGAACTGAACACTAGAACTTAAGTTTGGTTTCATTTCACCAAGAAGAAGAAAGGGTGGGAGAGAGAGAGAGAGAGAGTTGTTTTACCATATCCTGTAGTATGCTCAGAATGCTCCATTTCCATCACAAGAAGAATAGGAACACAAGAGTAGTGGAATAATTAAGATCCATTTTGGATCAAAGAAGAGTCCCATTTTTCCTTCTTTATTTGCTGCTGCCTTGAGAGTCTCAAATCACCGAGAGAATAGTGTCTTGACCTTGAGATTTGATGGAATACAGTTCATGGATATTCCAATATTTTATCATCTCAATGACACCGACACTATTACACATCTGGCAAAGCTATTGAGAAAAACTTGGTAAATAGAATTGCAATCTACGATTTTGTTCTCTTGCTCGCATCGAGCAATTCTTATGTTGGCTGAGAAGAGCAAAATAGAGTGGGGGCAGTGGACCCCACACAAGCTGCGATGGACAACAGGGCCGATCCATTCGTGCGCTGCAGCATCTACACAAATAATAATCATTCAGCTTTGGGCATGCACATGACATGCCATCCTCCTCCAGCACAGAATCCAAGTTAAAAACAGTTCACAGAAATGTTGTTTTATATATATATATATATATATATTCATGATAGCTGCCAAAAATATGTTCAGCCTGACAACTTCCCGAGACTTGATAAAGCATTCATTTACACTTAAAGAGGAGGAAAGTCATGTTTACACTAGAAAATTATGCAAATTCAAAGGGGCAATTCTAACTTTATAGGCAAAACCAAAAAGCAAAATCTGAAGCCGACCTCGAGTTGGGCCTTCCAAAAGTTGATCGCAGGAGACAAAACCCAGCTTTGACAGATTGGAAGGAAATTGTATGTTCTAACACGGCTGCTATACACCCTGCCAACCCAACTGGAGTCAGAAATCTACAAAATCACCTGCTGCTGCATATTCCTGTCTCAAAACTTCTCTATGCTATATACACAAAACTCCAATGGAAGAAGCTCCCGGAGGATCTATTTAGCAAGCAAAACTTCTCCACCGAATGCCAAAAACATTCATTCAGCCAACATCATATACCGCTAACATCTCTTCTACCGCTTTACATTTTCTGGTTAGCAGGTTCAAGATACAGAACTTACTTGGTCTCTTTGCCAGCACCACCACCACTATCACCACCTCCTGTCAACATTATCTTCATTCTGGACACAAGTTCGATCTCCCAAGTCAACTCTCTCCATATTTTCCCCATCAGTAATTGTTATTAGACTTGATACCCCCCCTTTAACTTCTTTGACTGGATCAACTTTGGTTTTGGGAGCAATACAATCCGATGGCAGAAAGGGACAGCCCTCAGATGCCTCTTCCAATCTCGAGCATCTTGGGAGCTTCTTTATGTCGGGTTTTGTCTTTATATCTACCCATTTCTTACCAACCCAATCTCTTGATGTCCTGATATTCTTTCTCTGAAGGGTCAAGAAACGATCTTCGCCTAAAATCACACAGAAAAAACCATTGCACGCTCTGACTTGAGTACAGATCAATGAAACTTAAAGATGAGGTCAGTGAATATGGGTCTCCTAGGTCATTTTATTCAATGTGATTCAGAGAGGGAGAGGGAGAGGGAGTAATGAATCTGGACATACCAGAGAAATAAACTTGAAGATTATCATTTCCAGAAATGTTAACTCCCATTATGACACCTTCCCACCAGCCATCTTTCCACCATGCATCAACTGATGCTCCAACCTCTAGTGAAAAGTCTGACAAATCCTCAGAAGGCCATGGGCGAACAGTAGGACGGCCCGGGCATCTCATTCCCAGTTTATCAGGGGCGGCCACTCTAAAAGCAGGAACCCATTCCTACACACAAAAAAAAAATAAAAATGGAAAGAAAAATAAATTTCCTTGGCTTGCACTACATAAACACTATTTCTTCTTAGAATGAATGGGAAAGTTATTGCAAACATGTACACAAAAGAAAACTACCAACACATATCAATGCCCCACCATCACTATTACTGTATTAGTAAACTAACCATATCACATATCTTTTGGGAAATGGCTTTATTTATCACTAATTATATATTGGACAAAAGATGTATGATCTATTCACTATTGATGCAGAGCAAGTTATCTAATACCTGAATGATCAAGTTTACCACGGGATGAAAGAAACAAGGCAGAAAAAGGAGATAAAATATATTAAAGAAAAAAGAGTCACCAAGGCCAAGACTGGCATTATGTGTTTTCATTTCCAGTCAAATCCACCTATTTAACTCCAACCTTGGAATAATATTACAGTGGCGATATTGAAGCTTTTATATACCTCAAGATTGGCAGAACCATCAGCATCCAGCACATCAACATATTGAACCTTTAGACATTTTTGTGATGCCTGCACGATCTTACACCTAAACCAGCAGCCCCGGATGCCACTATCTTGAGAAAGCAGTTCTATCTTTTCACCAACCTTTAAATATCCATGACTAGAGGGCTCAGGCCCAACAAGGTTAAAGCTACCTAGCTCCCGATTAGATAACTTTATCTTCAACTTCTTATATGTTGGCTCATTTTTTGATATCTGGTTCCCATTGATTGAAGGTTTCTGTCTGCAGCTCCTGTTTCTCTTGGCAACTTGTTCTGCATGGCCATCATGGATAAAGGCTTCATCTTGCCCATTTGACTTACGGTTCTTAATCCTGTTCTTGGAAACCAGAGGAAAGCCTAAAGTAGAGAGGATTGCCTGATTTGAGTAGCCCCGCAGTTTACTTACAGAGAAGGGCTTCACATTATTGCTTTTGAATTGCCTAAAGCACATATGGATTCCAGCTGATAATGCATGTGGGGCAGTAGCCAAGCATTTCTCATAATGCTTAGGAGTCAAAACTATTGCAGGACCATCAATACATTCAGCGCTGATCACCTGAACATGGGGGGTGATGAAAACTTCTCTGGGGTGTGGATTTAGCTGCACTATTGTGCCCTTGACTTCCTGATTGTGGTGAAACCACCGCACTTTAACCTTTTTCTGACCCTTCTTGTCTTCATATAGATCTTCCAAGTATCCAATATAGCGACTACTTTCTTCAGCCATGACAAATACAAAGGAATGAACCTGTCATCAGGAAGAAAATAAAACAAACATTTATATATCTTAAAGTATTTATGAATCAGATTACTAACTGAAAGAGCAAGCCTTGGTAACAACAGCGAGGTTGCTCCTTTGTGACTAGGTCATGGGTCTGAGTTGTCGAAATACCCTCTTTGCAAAAAAAGCAAAGGGAAGGCTGTGTACAACCAAGACCATCCCCAAACCCTCACAAAACTGCAAGCCTCGTGCACCAAGGATGCCCTTTTATTACCATTAAAAATGAATGATATTACAGGTTTGGGCTTACAGCTATGGTAGTTTCTTTTCTACAAAAAGCAGGATAGTGCTTCAGCTGTTTACTACAGATCCAAGCAACACCCGACCACACAATATCTGAATTTTGAACTTTTAATCTCCTTGCAACCTGGATCTAAAATGAAAATTAACACTGCTAACAAGAAACAACAATTACATACCAAACTTAACAGGTTGCACTAAATGAGTACCATAGTATCTGGTAGATTAATCTGACACACACTGACATCAGCCATTGGGTCTTCTTGAGAGATGAGGGCTTGGCTTGAATCATTTGCCTGAACATCTGTGAAATTAAAACCAAGATTGCTGAGATTTGGATACAAACAAAGCTGTGTTCAGTGACAAACAAAAGTTAAGAGAAGTCCATCTGATATCACCATTTCTGGTAAGCATCCCAGCCAAAAAACTGTGGCTGGAAAATCATACATGCATCAGATGTTAAATCACGAGAAGCTGGAAAGGTTTGAAAATGATAAATGGTGTAACTGGAATCTAAGGAAGATCTTTGTTCATCATCTCATTTACTGCAGGCTGGTCCCCAAGTGACAGTGTTGGTTAGATTTTAGAATTTTGCAATTTTAGGTATAAGCATATTTAATATTACATGAAGACCATAATTGTTGCCAAATCCAAGTATAGACATGGAAAAAATAGAAGCAAGCATATACACGAATGAACATTCTTTTATGATATTTTGATTACCATTGCACGTGGAAATCATAAAGGAGATTTCATACAACATTCAGCAGGATGATTAAAAAGATGACTCATTAGTAACAAGGTGACATGCAACAAAAAGCAAATAAAGGCAAGGGCAGAACCAGAAAAAGTTGATGGGGCGCCAAACTTACAGCAATGGGATTCGAACAACAAAATAATTAATAAAATATAAATAACTATTTAAAAAATATTAAATCTATTTTATTTAAATAGTAGTTGACACTCTTTCTAAGAAGCAAAATCATCTTTATTGCAGAAGGTGCCCTTTTTGTTCTCTGAATCCAATTTTGTAAATGAAATCACAGCAAAACCATCACAAACTGCCCTTCAACGTCTTGTAGAGAGACAGAGCCAAGAGGAGCAGAATTCAGAAGTCAATTTTTTTAATAAAATACTAGTACATTATACTTATCCCTTTATGGTAATTGCTTAAATTACACTTATCACTTATGGGCTGTGAACACATATTTTATACAGAGAAAAATGAAAGAAAATAAAAAGACAGAAATACAATTTTTTTCTCTATTACTTTGTTATTTATTTTTTTCTCATAATACTTGTCCTATTTCCTATTTCCTCTTTTTTATTTAAGATTAAACAAGAAAACATATTTTATTTGTCTTCCAAGGCCTATAAACTTAAGGTTGGAAAAGTGTCAACAAAATAATCATTAAAGTGTCCACATCGGGTTAAATATCATTAAAGTAAAGTAGCAAAGCCTATCATATTGGAGAAACTTTATTATTATTATTATTTTTTTTTTTTTGTTGATCAGGTTAAGCTATCTTACCTGTTCTCTATCTGTGAACAGGTAGGATAGCTCAAAGACAATAATGTTTCATGGCATGTCACTGTGTTGGTGATCATCATCACAAGCCTTAATCCTACTAGGTAGAATCATGAATTCTAGCACTCTAGTTATCTCTATCTATGGCCATATCTCCTTGAGGGCTAGTACATTTCATGCTATGTCTAAAAAGTCTCTTACCAGATTTTCTTTGATCTTCTTCTACCTCTTTTGCTATTACATTCCATCCACTTGGCAATTATATGTCCATTGGGCCTCTCTTCAAATGTCCAAATCGTCTTAATCGCTTATGTATTTTATCTTCAATAAGATGCCCTGCCTTGCCCAGAGATGCCATGCATTCCATATCAATGCTTGGGCTTTTTTTAAACAAGGTAATATCTATACATTTATGCTTTTGCTTGAGTTAATCTCATTTGTTCCCTGTACACCACTAGAGTTACCTTAACCTGCACTTCAAAGAATTATAACCATGGTCAAGTACAAAGGTTAAATGACTATCCTCAACTGTAGTGAAATTCACTCTTATATTAGTTACCAGTACTAAAATCTGATAAGAGTGATTAATCACACTAATCATGGAATGGGATTGAATCAGGCTATACTTCCCTGTTAATACAGTCTCGATTAATGAAGGCTTCCATATAAATCCCTATTTAAAACTCTTTCCAAATATAACTAGGTACATCCTACGTACAAAACACTACATCGACTCCTTGTTTTGCACATGCAATTTACACAAAAAAGAATATACCTACGGAAGACAAAATACCATAACTGCCATACTTCTTTACGGCCATCATAAATAATACATAACCAAGTCTCAAATTAATACAAAATATTTGAACTAGCTTCTAAGCTTCAACTTTGATAGGAAGTAGAACACAAGACAAGTCTTCTTCTTCTTCCTCCTCCTCTTGGTTTTGGCCCAATTCCCCTAGCTTTTTTTTACTTTCTTTCTTCATTAAGCTTGCTTGAAAATGTGAAATTGCTAGGTTTAGGGCTTTTATATGATATAGAAGGGCAATCTAGTCTTTTTCCCATATACTCATTCTCTCTCCACCTAATCACCTCCAATGCAATCAATCATAATCTTCACTTCTAAATTTAATTTGCCAAATTGGTCAAACCTATCACGATGACCTTCCTTTAACCCTCTCTCCTTCACATCACTTTTCATGCAAGGAAATTAGATTGAAGATAAATGAAAATCGTATCCATGTCAACTCCATCATGATGACTTCCACTAACATTTAATTTAACTAATTAAATGTTTTACTACTACTAAGCCAAAAAAAAAAAAATGTTTTCTCACTAAAGGCACTATAACACGATAAACATCTTATATCTTGCAACGATACACCATATAATGCATAAAGTTCCATATAATACATTATCTCATTCTATATTTGAAGCTAAATTATTAAACTCCAAAACCCCATATCATTCAACTGGATCAACTATTTCTCAATTCAAATACACACTTGGACTTACATCAATGTGTACTTTTATAGTCCACACATCATACTATCCAATTTAGTAAGTATCCAAAAAGCACGTGTTAGTAAACCAAAACAGTAACTAGAATTGTTAAAGAAAACCAGAATTCAAACTAATGTCAAATCTCTTTCTAAGAGGCGCAATGACACTTCTAAGATAGTCAGAGTCTCCCACTGTGCAAGGGATCCAGCAACTCTAACTTTGGGATTGAACTTAGCTCGGATTTGATCGCGTTCCGTCATGGTTTTGCGCTAACCAATAGGAACCAAGTAATTCTCAACCATATATCTAGCTGCTTAATATTTTTAATAGTGTTTTCGTTATGAATGTTTTCAGTATCGAAGGCACATCTTTTAGACTTCTTAATTTATGAATATCTTTTGGAATGCCTTCCCAATTTATTGTATAACTTTTCTAGTTACTGTATGTCTTTTGGGTAGCCAAACCTATTGAGTTTCTGTCACAAACCCTGAAGTGACAAAGAATGCAGCCTACTAATTCGGTATGAATTAGTAGGTCAGTAGGGATCTTAGGAGAAGGCAAGCGAATGAGAGAGAGAGAATAAGATTCTTCTGTTTCTTGATTGCCTTTACAAGCTGGGTCTAGGGGTTATATAAGCCCCCTAGCAAGGGGTGCTGCCACAGCAGATCCCACCTCTAATAACTAACTCTTTTGTTTTTTCTCAGGCCCCTTTACAAGTGGACCCTGCCCCTAGAATATCCTATCTTCTTACAGCTATCATATTCCAATGAGTTCAATTGCATAAAGTAAATAAAAATATAACATAGCATAAAAGGAAAGACCACTAAAACAGATCCGCATAGGCTGATGTTGCCCCATTGTCACTGTGTGTGACAATTGCCCCTTCCTTGAACAATTTCTTATCTTCAAGAAATGCTGAGGAGACTGGCTGCCCTGGGAAATCACCGAAGAAGGCTTGGCAAATATTCCCAGGTGCTGCTCCCCTTGTCTTCGCCCTGCCACTTGACCAGCACCTGAATGAGAGGGACCCCATGGTTATGGATCTCTCTCATGTCCAATATTGCTTCTGGTTCTTCCACCCCTTTCTTTTCTTTAGGCAAGGACAGCAGCTCGGGGTTGACCTGCTCCTTGCCTGATGACCTTTTTAAGAGAGAAACATGGAAGATGGGATGCATTCGGGATCCTTTAGGGAGTTGCAACTGGTAGGCCACCTTTCCCACCTTAGCTAGGATAGTGAACAGCCCAAAATACCGGGGGTTAGCTTAGTAACCGGTTCGTGAGTAAGGGACTTCAAATGGGGATGCTCCAATCGTAAATAAACCTTCTCCCCAACCTCGAATTCTCTGTCACTCCTGCTCCGGTCTGCATATTGTTTCATTCTATTTTGGGCCGAGGCCAATTCCTGCTTGAGCTGTCAAAGCACCACCCTCCTTTGCTGCAAATATTCTTCCACTGATGCCACTGTAGTTTGCCCTCCTATGGCTGGTAATATTGGAGGTTTGTAACTGTAATTAGCTTCAAAGGGAGACATTTTAAGGGTGGTGTGGTAGGTAGAGTTGTACCACCATTGGGCCAAAGCAAGCCATCTGTGCCACTGGTTAGGGTGTAGGATACAAATGCACCTAAGATAGGTTCTTAGACTCTAGTTTACCCTCTCCGTTTGCCCATCCTTTTGAGGGTGGTAGGCAGTCGACATTTTAAGTTTTATCCCAATTAACCTCATCAGTTCTTGCCACACGGCGTTGGTAAATATTATGTCCCTGTCTAATATGATCACATTCGACACCCCATGCAAGGCCACTATTCTATCCATGAAAGCTCTGGCCACTTCTTGGGCCATATAGAGGTGAGTCAATCCTATGAAGTGCGCAAATTTAGTGAAACTATCGACCACCACCAGCACACTGACCTTCCCTTCTGACTTGGGTAGCCCCTCGATGAAATCCATGGACACACTAGTCCAAGCTTGGTCGGGTACTAGTAAGGGCTGAAGCAACCCAGGGTAAGCAACATTTTCATACTTGCACCTCTTGCAAGTATCACAAGATAATACAAATTCCTTCACGTCACCCTTCAATTTTGCCGAATGGAATAGTTGTTTAATCCTTAAATAGGTGTTTTGGACTCCCGAATGTCCCCCTAAGGGAGACTCATGCAACAACAGTAGTATTTTTTTCCTCAGGTCCCCCTTACAGCCTATAACCACTCTGCCCTATAATCGCAGCAGTCCTTCTCTCAGTGTGTAACCCCCGATCACTTGTGGCCTTACCGCCACTTCTTGCATGCGTTCTTGCACCTGCCCATCCCCTTCATAGCTATCCACTACCTCCTTACACCAATCTGACACTACCATTGTAATGGCTGCCAAGTTTCCGTCTTCATAACATCTTAAGAGGGTGTCTGCTACCACGTTCTCCTTGCCCTTCCGATATTGTATTGAATAGTCTAACCCCATTAACTTCACCATCCCTTTCTTTTGTAGTTGAGTTTGTAATTTTTGTTGCAGCAAAAATTTTGGGCTCTCATGATCGATTCGGATTATAAATTTACCCCCCTTCAAGTAATGACACCATCTCTCCACTACCATTAGTACAACCAAGAATTCCTTCTCATTTATTCTCATATATACTTAGGCCCCCATGTCTACCACTCATAGCTATCATATTCTAATGAGTACAATTGCATAAAGTAAATAAAAATATAACAACATAGCATAAAAGGAAAGACCACTAAAACAGATCCGCATAGGCTGATGTCGTGCCACTGTCACCGTGTGTGACAGTTTCTAACTCATTGATTTAAACTAATTTACTTTGTTTAAATCATTTACTCAATTTAAAACATTTTCCAACACCATGGAAAATAATAAGGTGTTACAAAGTGTCACAACAACCTTATTATAAATAATAAGGTTTCTAATTTGTCTTTTCTTGTATGGCGAAACATTCAGCATAATATTTGCATCTTAGTTACGCTCATATTTTGTATTTAGTAGTATTTAATTGTCCAACATTCCAAACTATACAACAAAAACAGTTTTATAACTGTCCGATAAAGCTTTCCTTTTAGCTTTAAAGGAATTTTAGTGTTTTGCAATTGCATAGAATGTTGGATATAGTTTTCCACTTTAACCATCCAACCTTAATTTTGTGAGGAACATCTTCAATAATCTCCATTTTTTTTTTTTTTTTTGAACAATTGATATGAGATATTTAAACTAATCTCTGTTAGGAATAACTTAACTTGAAAATCTCAACCTGGCTTGATCCACACTTACATACATTGCATATATTCAATTTTTTACTTGTTGGCTAAATATCCATGCCCTTTTTTATCTCATCTACCAAGAGAATCTAAATAACATACACCAAGCCAGCTCTTTTTAGATGAGAAGGAGAAGCTAAAAGATCATAAGAATAGAAGGGATATATGTAACATCCTGCATCGAGCGATAGGAAGGACCAAAACAACTTACCTTGATGAGCCTACGCGAACTTCCCAGGGGGTCACCCATTCTTGAACTTCCTCAGCTCAAGCACGCTTAACCCCGGAGTTCTTTGTCTACATTCAGCATAAAAGGTATCCAGCTGGTGTTGATTTTTCTTTACTTATCCTCGATATATACTACCCTTCTCTGGGCTCTCGGGGTATTACATTCTCCCCCCTTTTAGCATATGACGTCCTCGTCATGCGACCTTACAACTGATCCCAACTCTCCCCTTTGGAGGCTGTCATCCTAGAAGCCTTCCAAAAGCCGCTCCTTGTATAGGCCCTCCAGCCCCGACGCCACTCCCTGCCCTCATTGGACTACCTTCACTAAAGGTCGACTCTGATACCACCTGTAACGTCCCGCATCGAGCGATAGGAAGGACCGAAACAACTTACCCTGATGGGCCTACGCGAACTTCCCAGGGGTCACCCATCCTTGAACTTCCCCAACTCAAGCACGCTTCACCCCAGAGTTCTTTGCCTACATTCAGCCCAAAAGATATCCAGCTGGTGTTGTTTCCTTCCTTACTTATCCTCGATATATACTATTCTTCTCTAGGCTCTTGGGGTATTAAAATGTACTAGCAAACAAATAAGAAAATAAGAGTTTCAATTGAATTTGGTGCAGCTGACTCCTCCATTTTTTTTTTATAATCGATAAATAAAAAACAAAAACGAACACAAAGGGGCAAATACAAGAAGGCCCAAAATGGCACTCACAAAGCAAATAGAGATGTTCAGAAACTGTACAAAAGCTTTAAAAGGGGAACGGTAAAACCCTCTGATGTAGGAAAGAAAAGTAGATATTAGGAACTAATATTATTGATTTTATTTTCTTTATTTATTTCCTATTTTAGTTTGTTTCCTAATTTCTTTTTATTTTTTAACTCTTAACTAAAATTAAAAAAAAAAAAAATACAGGGAACAACAATACAAACAATATTAATTCTTAATATCTACTTTTCTGTCCTACTGTCTCAAAGCCTCCTAGTTGGACAAGCCAACCCCATGAATACAAAAAATCCATCATAGAAGCTACATCACCCACTATATACCCAAAGAAGAAGAAAAAGAAACTCCAAACAATACCCAAGCAAAATGAAAATGTTATCTTGAGATTGGTTTTCTTTATATTGCAAGCACATTCCCTCAAGTTTTACATCACATATGGGAAGTAACAATACAAGAAAGAGAATACATAAACTATTGGATGGTTACATTCTTCCCAGGAACCATCTTCCTAATAAACATTGTTAAGCCCAAAAATTTTTTGAGCCCATATTTATAAATAGAAAGTTGTGGATCGGCCTAATTGAACCAGCCCACTCCAACACGCAAAGGCCCTCTTAAGTGAATCTTGTGCAACCAAATTGGCCAAGCAAGGCCCACTAGGGTAAACTGTGCGGGCCCTTATAAAAGGGGGTCCAAAGAGGTCGGCCGCCCTCATTTCCTCTCTCTCTCCCTCCCTTTCTACCCTTTCCCACCTTCTAGGTTTCTCCAAGTCTTCTTGTTGCCTAATACCTCTCCACATCCTTTCTAGGGGCGTCAAAGAAGGGTAATCTCAGGAGGTCCTTGGAGTGACCACTGACGACATGCTTTCCAGTAAATGATACCCCCATCAGACTGTAAATCTCTCTCTCTCTCTCTCTGACTGAGCCCTAGTGCTGAACCTTACCCTCTTTGTTGTCAGGAATTTTACCCTAGAATTGGCCTTACCCTTCCCAACACCTCAATTGCCAAAGAACAAATCTTTGGCCCTATCTTAAATTGTCAGAACACCTCAATCACTGAATGCTTACCATGGACTTCCATGAGAAATCTTAACGTGACACAACAGCAGGACTGAAAGTTTACTTCAGAAGGAATTAAAGAAAAAGTATCTATTGGATAATTGAAATATCTACTGTACATGCGGAATGCTTACATACTTGCAATATCTATTGGTGGGTGATGCTTTGAAACCATAAGGGTAAGCCAGTCCACAACCTCCCGTCTAGCTCGCCATTTTGTGTTGGTATTGATGAATCCATCAGATCCATATGCCTGCAGGTACTCATCCGCAACAACATAGATCATGTGCCTTATACTCTTCTCAGTCCCAATAACTGCAAGTACCGAATCTCCAGATACATTCTTCAAAAAATAGTGAACTACACGGTTTCCTTTCTCTGGGGAGATTATGTGCTCTTCCCACTCGACAAAAAGATTAGCATCTGAAGACATCCTGATGAACAGTCAAAAAAACACAAGAACATTAAGCAGAAAAGAGACAATGCTGATACAGCACAAAAAAAGCTCTTCAAGTAAATGGCCAAGTCAAGTGCTGCGGCAGAGAGACATCAACAACTCAGTCTCTAGAGACCCCAATATAATTCCAGGACATGGTAAGCTTTCAAAGGATAGAACAAAAACACAAAGAAACTAAACAGACCAACAGGGCACGAGCTCCCAATTTCAGCAAAACACGAACAGTGGAAATTAAGCAAACTACTCTGAGCAAGCGGGACATCTTTTAAAGCTCTTTGTCAGAAGAAAAAATGGTATCAGACGTATGATTAGACAATAGATACCAGAACAATCACGATACACAAGGAAAAGGAAAAGCAAGGAAAATTAAATTAAGGAAAGATACTAGGGTTTACAGCCGAAAACACAAGTCAAACCCAAGTCCAAGTGGACGTGGTTAAGAACTTGGAAGTCCCAGCGAATCCAAGGTCATACAGAGAGGGACAGGAGCAGCATTCACCATCCATAACTGATCCCACCATATCGGCGGCTTAGGGCTTCAACATCAAAATGGCATGGAAAGTCTAACGGAGAAAAGGAGTAAGGAAAGACAAAGTTTAGAACTGACCTGACAAGACCGCAACGGGGTCCAAGAGGAAGAGAGGGCAAAGAGCAGAGCTTGAAGAGACAAAACCCACCAGGAGCAGGAGTAGGGTTTATCTTACAGTCACGGGATTCTGTTATCGGAGAGGCGAGGAGTTGTGGAGGCGAATGGGCGAGGAAGGGAGAAGGTTAGAGAGAAACAAGAAGAAGAAGAAGGGGGAAAGCCAAACCACGCAGAGGCAGAGGCCATGAGAGTAGAGGTCGGAGACTTTGCCCCAATGCCATGACATCCGGGGCGGGGAGCAAAGCAAACCCTGGAAGAAACAAGAAAATAGCCCACACCGCAAGATCACAAAAATAAAAATAAAAATAAAATTACTACCATTAGTATATTAGTATTAGACGCTCCAAAACTTGGGTGTATATACTATTAGTGCTATGAGTTTCTCCTCTTGTGCCAAAGTAGTATGCTTTCAGCTGGTTTAACGAATTTTTTATTTGTATAATATGTTTTATTTAGGCTTTTATCATAGTATGTCTTATGTCTTTTTAACTCAACTTGATGCTTTCTCTCAATGGGAGATCGTCTTCAAGTCAATAAAATTTTACAAAAAAAGAAAATTAGTCTCTCGAGTACCATAAATAATTAAATTAGAGTTGTCAAAAATAAAATATTAAAGAGAGTTGAAAAGTTTTTTTCAATGGTATTTGTGACGTCATTCTTTTTAGGAGAATAGCTCATTTATTTATAGGTATGCTAAGAGGTTTACGATGAACATTCATGCCATTTTGGATTTGATTTAGATGAAAATTATTGCGAATAACTCTTATTT
Organism: Diospyros lotus; assembly: GCF_014633365.1. NCBI lineage: Eukaryota > Viridiplantae > Streptophyta > Magnoliopsida > Ericales > Ebenaceae > Diospyros > Diospyros lotus. The sequence continues at coordinate 42,149,011 of NC_068345.1, forward strand.
ATTATGAGATTCTTGGAAGGGATTTCGATAATCTATATTGTTCTTTTAATACCCTATAAGAGAATCTTCCAAGAGACATTATGACTTTCTCAAAGCATTTTTCGTTAGTCTGTTGAGACTCTACTAAGGACCCTTCGATCAAAAGGTCTCTCGAGGCCCTTTTCGTGCAATATTCTTTTTGGCCTTTATATTTTATTCTCAGCTTTTAGAGTTATCTTTCGTGGATTTCATAATTAGCTTAGTACATATCCATTAGGTGGATCCTTTTGCCCCTATCCTTTTCCCTTAGGGTTTTTCTTTGGGTTTTCCTCAAAATTTCCCACTAGATTTCTTATTGGGTTTATTTCACCGAGCCTTTGTGGTTCACATACATATATTGCTCTCTACTTTTTTTTTTTTTAAGTTTCCTAGAGAGAAGAGTAGCTTTTGTTGTTGGATTGCCCTTAGTACTTTTTGTCTAATAAATTTTACCGCATTGACTCTTTGTCTCTCTTCTATCTAACGACTATAATTTTTCTAGGATTTGGATGGTCTAGATTAGTACTTCCACTATTACTTTGTCTTTCAAGTTTTCCCTATAAAAAGGGTTCCTCGATTAATTTTCATTTTTCACTTTTTTTCCAGAGCAGCTCTTCTTAGTTCTTTTCTTGGACTCTCTTGCTCTCTCAGAGTCATCTCTTGGGGATTCCTTTGCTCTTCGTGAGACTCTCTTGATCAAGCTTTTCTAATCTTTTGCAGAATCACTTGCAATGCTACTTTTCCACATACTTTTTAGTGGAGTCCCTCGTTTTTTATTTCTTTTTTATAAGATAGTGAGAGTGAAACAAACTCATGATTGCCGGTGATTCTTGGTAATAGATCTTGCTTTTGAGGAGCAAGACTTACAAGGGCTCGTGTGTTATATCCTTTGTCTTATGTGGTTGAATCTCTTTTGGCAGACAGCCTTAGTTTTTCTTACCCTTCGATACTTGCCAAGAGCTAATAAACTTTGTAAGGTTGAAGATTTCGAGTCTAAGTACGTGTACAGTGGCAATAAAATATTGTGTCAAGCATTCTTCAAAGCCTATTTTCTTCTGTCAAGTGTTTATTCTACCTTATGCATGGCTTGTTTTTTACAAGCAAAGGTTGAAGCTTTTTCTCCCAAGCAGTTGGACTGAATGTTATTATGGCGAACACCAAGTCTCCTTCATGCCTAATTATCAAGAAATTACCTACCTTCAGGTTGTGTCGTTTTACCAGGTCCATCCATTTTAGCATGAAGTCGCATATTTTAGTGTTCCAGGTTCACAGTGTTACAATATGAAGTTTGAGAGTCTGGAAGCTTTATCACCATCCTGGTTGGTGACTTGGAGAAATTCCTTGGTTCTTTAAAGCCTTATTCAAGTGGGCAAGGGAACCTTGAGATGATAGACATTCTCAAGAGTTTGGATGTTGAGAATCCAAGTTGGTTGCTGAAAACTTGACATTGGTCACCCTTGATAGTTCTGTTTGGAGTTCTTGTCCAGTCTTCTGTATCCCCAGTGGAGATTCATCCCAACCTAACTGAGTAGGCTTTGAGGGTTTTTTTTTTTTTTTTTTTCAATGTACCTTTTATTTTAATGTATCCATGTACTATTTGTTTTGAATGCAATAAAATTATTTTCTTATTTGTCTCATTGCTTCTTTTTTCTTACTGTTTCCCTTTTGAGTTAGGCTTCGCTCCCTAATTTTTTGGGAGGATCTCGCTTTGTTGAAGGATTATTGCATTGTTTACTTTCAATGGATCTTCATTTTCTATAACCCTCTATTTGCATTGTTTATTTTCAATGGTTTAATAGAACTTCATGTTGCAATAATCCTCTATTTGTCTTAGATGTTGGTCCCTAGATCATTTTTGCTCATTTTTTCTCTTTTAATACTAGATTTGTCTTAGATCTTTATTGTGTCTTTGCATTTTTCTATTTTATTTCAATCTCACGCATTTTGCACTTCTATTTTTGAACTATTCTCATATTTCTAAGCTCTAGTTTTTGAACTATTCTCAAACTTTTGTGCTTCAGTTTTTTGACTATTCTTACGCTTTTGCCTTTTACTTTTAATGTTTTTGTACTTCAATTTTTGGACTATTATGATGGTTTGTGCGTTTGATTTGTAAATAATAGACCTTAGATCATTTTTATACTTTTACATATAATAGCATCTTTCTAATCATATAGCAACATCACAAAATCATAATTTTGATTGTGATTGAGGGGATCACTTTTTCTTAAGTAGTAATTAAGTTGGGGTATCTTAAATTTAGGAGGAAGGGATTTATCTGACTTCAAGAGTAAAAAAAATCTTCCTCTTTTGTTGTTTCTCTTTAATGGGTACCAACTTCTTTTATTATAGCACTTGTTGAATCATTTTATTCATGTAAGGAGTTGAGTGACTACTAAAAATAGTTCGATTGTCAATTTCAAGTTAATGGTGAGACCACAATTCTCCTTTTTACGATTTCTTGGGATTTTTCTTCCCAAGGCTGGGTTATCCTACTGGACTAAGTGATGGATGCGCTGATCCTCAATGGGGTGATTAACACCTTGCTATTGCGAAAATAGAAGGGAAAATCGGATATTTGGGAATAATAGTCTCTTTGTATTGATTTACTTGATGAATACAAATGAGTCCGGCCAACCCTTTTTATAGTGGTTGAACGTGACCCTTTAAAGAGATACAACTATTAAATAAAAAGACATGTGCGCTGGAAATGAAAATCCGCAACCATTGGGGTTGGCGGTTATGGTCGGATGGGCGCAACTGGCCGGGCAGCAGTTGGGCGCAGCTGGGTGCAGCTAGCTGGGCAGCAGTTGGCTAGGCAGCAGGTGGGGCGTAGCTGGCTGGGCAGCTAGTCGCATGGTGGCCGTGCACGCGCGCCCTTCGCAGCTGTTCGGGACGTGGCTGGCATCCGTTCGGGCCTCAGTTGCGTCTGCTAGTGCGCGGGTGGCAGTTGCTTGGCCAGCGGTTGCGTCTGTTGGCGCCAGGCTATAGGTGCATGGCTGCGGTGTGGCCCGATGTGGCTTGCTGTGCGGCAGCATGGCCTCAGCGTGCGGCAGTGCGGCCTCGACTTGCAGCAGCGTGGCCTCAGTGTGCGGCAGTGCGGCCTGGCCTTGCAGCAGCGTGGCCTGCCGTGGGGCGCGATCTGCAGTCTTGGCAGCCATGGGCTTGTCATGCGCACCCGATTGCAGCAAGTGTGGGGCTGCTTGCGGCAGATTGCTGCCAATGGCTGGCATGATGGGAACCTCGGCCATAGTGGCTGCAACTTGTGGGTTCAACATTCCCCGCCCCTTGGGAACCATCTTGTCCTCAAGATGCAAGTGGGGAAACTGGTAGGCAAGATATTGGGTTGACTCCCATGTGGCCTCGTCGGGTGTCATATTCTCCCATTGCACCAAGGCCTCAGATATCTTCTTGCGATTCCTCTTGACCACTCGATAGTCTAGGACCCTTAAGGGCTGGACCAGCAATGTGGTGTCCTCATTAAGCTCGGGCAAGTCGTGCACAACATCTGTCAGATGACCCACCTTGGCTTTAAGTTGTGACACGTGAAAGACTGGATGCACACGTGTATCAGCTGGCAAGTCCAACTTGTAGGCCACGGGTCCAATCTTCTTGAGGATTTTATAGGGCCCATAGTAACGGTAGCCCAATTTCATCTTAGCAGCAAGAGTAACACTCTTCTGCCTGCGTGGGCGAAGCTTGACATAAACCAAGTCGCCTTCTTGAAACTGTCGGTCTTGCCTTCCTTGGTCATAGTAGTTCTTCATGCGGGATTGTGCCCTGACCAGGTTGGCCTTCAACTCGTCCAAGAGTTCACCTCATTCTACCAACACTTGATCCACGCTGTCCATGGGGGACTGGTTGGGCGTATAAGAGACAAGTGCTGGGGGAGTTCGCCCATAAACAGCTTCAAATGGGGTGCGTCCCAATGACTGGTGGTAGGATGTGTTGTACCAATACTCTGCCCACGGAATGCGGTCGGCCCAAGTGTGGGGATTGCTTTGTGAAAAGCAACGGAGATACTGCTCCAAGGTCCTGTTGGTGACCTCTGTTTGTCCGTCGGTCTGTGGGTGGTATGAGGAACTAGCAGAAAGCTCAGTCCCTAACATCTTGAACAGCTCCTTCCAGAAGTGGCTTGTGAAGATTCTGTCCCTGTCTGTAATAATAGTGCGTGGCAGGCCATGTAGCCGAACCACTGTTTGCATGAACACTCGAGCCACAGATTGGGCAGTGAATGGGTGAACCAGAGGGATGAAGTGAGCATACTTGCTCAATCGGTCCACCACGACTAAGATAGAGGAAAATCCTTGAGATTTTGGCAGACCCTCTACAAAGTCCATTGTTAGATCCTCCCAAATCTGTTCAGGCACGGGCAAGGGTTGCAGCAAACCGCTAGGCCGTGTGGAGTCACTCTTGGCGCGCTGGCAGGTGTCACACTCTGCAATGTGCCTGGCTATCTGCTGCTTCACGCCTTCCCAATAGAAGAGTCGGCTAAGTCTCTGCCAGGTGCGGTAACTTCCGGAATGGCCCCCTTCTCTTGAGTTATGGAAATGTCGGATCAGATTGACCCTTAGATCCTGTACATCAGGCACATATGCGCGTCCCTTGTACAGTAACAGGCCATTTTTCATTTCATAGTCATCAGGGGAAGTACCTTCCTCGATGGCTTGCATCAGTTCCTGGCTGCGCTGGTCGGTTGTGAGGGCGTCTCTTATTTGCTGCCAAATGGCCCATGTGGGGCCTGTGATGGGTAGAAGTTGTGGCCCATCTTCTCGCCGGGACAAGGCATCAGCCACCTTGTTTTGGGCACCCGGGCGGTACATGATCTCGTAATCAAAGCCCATAAGCTTTGCCACCCATTTTTGTTGGTCGGGTGTGAGAACACGCTGCTCCAAAAGATGTCGCAGTGGTTGCTGATCTGTGACGATCTTGAACCGTTGCCCTAATAGATATGGACGCCATACTCTGACTGCTTCAATGATGGCCAGCATTTCTTTGGCATATGCAGACCATGTGGCTTTAGTTGGCCCAAGGGCCTTGCTGAGATAGGCTAATGGTTGGTCTCTTTGCACCAGGACTGCACCAATGCCAACGTTGCTGGCATCTGTGTGCACTTCAAACTGTTGGGTGAAATCTGGCATAGCCAAGACAGGGGTGCAGGTCATGGCTTGCTTGAGTGCCGTGAAGGCTTGATCTGCTTCATCTGTCCACTGAAAATTGCCCTTCTTGAGCAGTTGCGTAAGGGGCTTGGCAATGATTCCATAATGCCGCACAAATTTGCGGTAGTAGCCAGTGAGTCCCAAGAAGCCTCGGAGTTGGGTGATGTTGGTGGGCTGAGGCCAAGACTGCATGGCAGCAATCTTGCGGGTGTCCACCTTAACTCCTTCTGGAGAGATCTAATGTCCCAAGTACTCTACCTCAGTCTGGCCGAATGCACATTTGGACAGCTTTATGCAAAAGTGGGCTTGGGCCAAGATGGTGAGCGCTTGACGCAGATGCTGGAGATGTTGTGCCCGTGTCTTGGAGTAAATTAAGATATCATCAAAGAAAACCAAGACGAACTTACGGAGCACTGGCTGGAAAATTTGATTCATTGCCGCTTGAAAGGTTGATGGCGCGTTGCACAATCCGAACGGCATGACAAGGTACTCATAGTGGCCATGATGGGTGCGGAAGGCTGTCTTGTGGATGTCAGGCGGGTGCATGCGGATCTGATGGTATCCTGCCCGCAGGTCCAACTTTGAAAAAACTGTTGCGCCTCCCAACTCATCCAGCATGTCATCAATGGATGGAATGGGGAATCGATCCTTCACAGTGGCTTTGTTCAAGGCGCGGTAGTCTGTGCAAAAGCGCCACGACCCGTCCTTCTTCTTGACAAGTAGAACTGGCGAAGAGAAGGGACTGGTGCTGGGTCGTATGAGATTCTGCTTGAGCATCTCCTTCACTTGCCTCTCTATCTCGTCTTTTTGATGGTGGGCGTACCTGTATGGGGGTACGTTCACGGGCTGCTGTTCGTCTATGAGGGTGATGCGATGATCGCACGCCCTGCTTGGTGGTAGGGTGGTGGGTTCTTGCAAAACCGAGGGAAAGTCTGCAAGCACCTCTTGAATGTCGGTTGCTATTTCTTCCCTCTGTGGGTCGGTTGCTGTGGGAAAATCTTCTTGGCTGCGGGGTTGGGTGGCTACTTGAATGGCATAGCATTCACCTCCCGCTCGGATCAACTTCTGTATCTCGTTTCTTTTGATTGCATGGCTGTGACCAGGCTGCATGGACAAGCATACCGGTTGGTCTCCAAGTGTGAATTCCATGGTCAGTCGCTTGTAGTCGAAAGCCACTTTGCCCAACTGGGATAGCCACTGCACGCCTAATACGATGTCGACCCCTGCCAATGGTATGGCATACAGGTCCACCGTCACTGCAATGTGTTGGATCTTCAGATTCACGCTTTTGCATTGCTGGGTGCATGTCAGCTTTTCCCCGCTGGCTACACGCACATGGAAAGAGTCAATGTGGGTGATAGGGATCTGCAACCTTTGGGCGATCCTTGTACTGATGAAGTTGTGTGTTGACCCGTTATCAATGAGTAGGCTGACTTCACGGTTGCGCAACATGGCTGTGATGCGCATGGTTTGTGGCCCGGATGAACCAGCTAAAGCATGCAGAGATACTTCGGGCTGTTCGTCACTGGCTGCTTCAATGGCTTCTGCGGGCCAGTCGAGAGGCATGTTGGGCTCTGCCTCTTCCTCATCCCAGTCCTGAGGGTGGTCGCACTCGATCAGAAAGGCTTGGGCCTTCTTGCACTTGTGGCCCGGCGTAAACTTCTCGTTGCAGTTAAAACATAAGCCTTGCTCACGTCGCTTCTGCATTTTGTCCCATGAAAGGCGCCGCACGCCTGGGGGAATAGACTTACTGGACATGGCTTGTGGCGGGGGTGGTACCTTTGGCTTGTACCCGCTACTGCTTGCGGCCACAGTAGGGCCTTTGTAGGCATATGACTTGCGCATGGATTGCACCTGTTCATCCTTCAGTCTTGCAATCTCTATGGCATGACGCAAGTGGGTGGGCCTATGCAACTTCACTTCTGTTGCTAATTCTGGCTTAAGGCCTCCAACAAATGCCCCAATCAAAGCCTTTTCAGGCCAGTCCCTCACCTGTGTGGCAACTCTTTCGAATTCTTTCTGGTAGTCACGGAGGGATCTCGTTTGCTGCATTTTTGACAATGCTTCATCGTAGTCCATGTATCCGGTAGGGCCGAATCTGGTGCGAATTTCTTGTTCAAAGTCCTTCCACCGGATTGTTTTGCCCTGATTCTCATAAGTGCGAGAGAGCCACTGCCACCAGTGATTGGCCTCTCCTTCTAAAAAGTAGGCAGCATAGTCTACCTTCTCTTGACTGGTTATGTCTTGTGACTTGAAGAATTGATTGGCACGGCTGAGCCAAGAAATCGGATCCTCACCATTGAAGGTAGGAAATTGCAGTCGCGGTTTAAAGGTGGATTGCTTGCGGGCAAAGGGATTTGTAGTGGCTTCCCTGTTGTCTTCTTGTCGTTCATCTTCAGAGTCGTCCTCGGATCTTGAATCATGCCTTTGGCTAACAGAGGCAGGAGTTCGTTGTCTGGGGGGTGATCTGCTGTTGCTTCGCCTTGATGATTGCTGTTGTTCAACCAATAGCGTAAGTCGTTGCAGAGTCTGCTCCATTCTTGAAAACCTATCTTCCATGGTGCTAGACATGTTTTCAAGGTTCTCAAGTCGTTCACGGTTGGTTGGTACTCTAGCCATCTTTGTTGGTTGGAAAAATAGATCGTTGGAACTTCGCTGGCTTGACTCTCAACGAAAGCACCAATGATGGATGCGCTGATCCTCAATGGGGTGATTAACACCTTGCTATTGCGAAAATAGAAGGGAAAATCGGATATTTGGGAATAATAGTCTCTTTGTATTGATTTACTTGATGAATACAAATGAGTCCGGCCAACCCTTTTTATAGTGGTTGAACGTGACCCTTTAAAGAGATACAACTATTAAATAAAAAGACATGTGCGCTGGAAATGAAAATCCGCAACCATTGGGGTTGGCGGTTATGGTCGGATGGGCGCAACTGGCCGGGCAGCAGTTGGGCGCAGCTGGGTGCAGCTAGCTGGGCAGCAGTTGGCTAGGCAGCAGGTGGGGCGTAGCTGGCTGGGCAGCTAGTCGCATGGTGGCCGCGCGCGCGCGCCCTTTCGCAGCTGTTCGGGACGCGGCTGGCATCCGTTCGGGCCTCAGTTGCGTCTGCTAGTGCGCGGGTGGCAGTTGCTTGGCCAGCGGTTGCGTCTGTTGGCGCCAGGCTACAGGTGCATGGCTGCGGTGTGGCCCGATGTGGCTTGCTGTGCGGCAGCATGGCCTCAGCGTGCGGCAGTGCGGCCTCGGCTTGCAGCAGCGTGGCCTCAGTGTGCGGCAGTGCGGCCTGGCCTTGCAGCAGCGTGGCCTGCCGTGGGGCGCGATCTGCAGTCTTGGCAGCCATGGGCTTGTCATGCGCACCCGATTGCAGCAAGTGTGGGGCTGCTTGCGACAGATTGCTGCCAATGGCTGGCATGATGGGAACCTCGGCCATAGTGGCTGCAACTTGTGGGTTCAACACTAAGGCCTTCATCCAGTCTTCCTTGTGGACCTAGCGCCCCCCCCCCTCGCTCTCTCTCGCTCTCTCACACACACACAGTCAGTCACAGGGAGCCATCGAGGAAGGGCTTAGTCTCTCCCAATTCATTAGCAAAATGGCTCTAAGTCAATATTGTATCTTATACTTAAAAGATCTTAAATTTCTTGAACCTAGGACAATTTTTGGGGAACCATTACGTGCCATTAGATCCCTCGATAAAGCGGGTAATTAAATTTGAGAAAGTAAAGATGATGACTTTACGACACACTGGATGACATGGCAGTAAATGACAGGTGCTAGCATAGAGAGCGTGGTGCTTAGCTGGCACACTGGACGCCAGCTGCTTTGGATTGAGCCTTGAAGATAAGGCATGCGAAGGAAGGAACAAAAAAGCCATCCACTTCTTCACTTGCTCTGAGAACGGAGTTTCTGAATTAGAATCAGCCATTCTCCTCACTCTGCTCGGGGGAGAGAGATGATGATGATGGCGGCCTTTAGTGATTTGAGATCTCATCAGCTGTGCTTCTGCTTCCCAAAGCAAACCAAAAATCCCTCTGCAAATCCCATATTTCTCATCCCTATATTCAAAGCCTCCCCTACCAGCTCCAGAAATCCATCCCCACTGCCTCGAGCCGTGAAACTTGCTAGACAAAAAGCCCACAGAAAGAAGCCCCAACTCCTGCTAGATTATCGTCGTCGTTGTCGGCAGCAGCAATATAGTTATTCTTGGAAGGAAGACGGAGAACTGCGTCGGGAAGTTTCCCCAAATGGGCATTCCAAGCTTGTGATGCTGGGAGCAGTTTGTGTTGGAGTGGCGGTGTTTGTAATGGGTTTGGATGAGCAGAGGGCGATGGCTCTGGGACTGGGTGGTCCAGAAGGGCCACTGGTGGAAGAGTTCTGGGATAACATGAGAAGATACGCGCTTTACATTCTGACCGTCAGTACCGGCGTGGCTTACACCATTTTCCAGCCTATATTGGAGTTGTTGAAGAACCCCATCTCTGCAATTCTCATTTTAACCATCTTTGGGGGCAGCATCTATATTGTGTCCCAAGTGCTTTCAGCCATGGTTGGTGTCTCCGAGTTCAACTACGAATATGGCTACTAGCTACCTGGATTCTGATTTTCCTTTACATAATCAACTTGTGTTGTCAACTCTGGAGACTGGATATAATGCATACATCTGTCTCTGTTAAGTTCGGTTGTTGTAAAATCTGGAGCAATCTAATTTTATTGAATTATGCTATGCTTAAATACATGAGTTTGCAACTAAAATCCAGAAATAAAGGCAACAAACTTCCTAAACTTTAGCTACTAACGTTAACAGCCAGTAGATAACAGAAAATGAGAAACAAATCTCCTAAAAACTTGGTCAAACAGCATCTATATTAGCAATCCTACAGCTACTGATGCACACGTTCAACGCTCCTCCTTGCATCAGTGGGTGAAGATTCCAAGTTTCTCTCTTAAAAACTCAAACCTGCTTCTAGAAAGAGCTTTAGTAAAGATATCTGCTAGCTGGTTTTCAGTCTTGCAATACTTCAAACACACTGTACCATCCTTTTGAACATCTCTGAGAAAGAACAATTTTATACTGAAATGCTTTGTTTTTCCATGAAAAACTGGATTGTTAGAGATGGCTATGGCTGCCTGGTTGTCCACCATCACCTCTGTTTTCATCCCTTGCTCCAAGTGCAAATCAATTAGAATTTTTTTAGCCATAAGGCCTGATTAACAGCTGCTATGGCTGTTATAAACTCTGCTTCAGCTGTTGATTGTGCAACAATTTCTTGTTTTTTTGAACACCAAGAGAATACACATGATCCAAAGCTGAAACAGTAGCCTGTGGTACTTTTCATGTCATCTAAAGACCCTGCCCAATCACTATCCGAGTAACCTTGCAGCTTGAAACTCTGACATGTACTGAACTTGATACCATAACTTAAGGTCCCCTTGACATACCTTAGAACCCTTTTTGCTGCTTTAAAATGACTTTCACTTGCACAATTCAAGAACCTTGATAGTACACTTACAACATACAAGATATCTGGTCTTGTTGCTGTGAGATACATTAAGCAGCCAATTAAACTTCTGTAAAGAGTTTCATCTGCTTGTTCAGCTCCATCATCCTTACACAACTTCTCCTTTTGACACATTGGAGTACTCATGCTTTTACAATTTTCCATGTTGAATTTCTTTAGGATCTCTTTTGCATACTTCCTTTGACAGATGAAAATTTCATTCTTTTCTTGCTTAATCTCCATTCCAAGGAAGTAAGTCATTTCTCCCAGGTCAGTCATCTCAAAGACTTGCATCATGTCTTCTTTAAAATGCTGTACAAGTTCAGTATTGTTACCTGTAACTAGACATGGCCAAAATTGAACCGGACCGGCGGTTCGAACCGGAACCGGACCGGCCGGAACCGGACCCGGAACCGGCCGAACCGGAACCGGAACCGGAACCGGACCGAACCGGCGAAATTCGGTCCGGTTCCGGTTCAAGGTTCCGGAGAACCGGAACCGCCGGTTCCGGTTCCGCGGAACCGGACCGTTGGCCCCCCTCCCTCCCCCCCCCCCCCCGTGCTCCCCCCCCCCGTCCCCATGCGGCCGTGCCCCCCCTCCCCCAACGGTCCAAAATTGGACCGTTGGCCCCCCCCCCAACGGTCCAAATTGGACCGTTGGCTGCCACCTCCAGCCAATTTTATTTTATTTTTTTTTAAATTTTATAATTCCTATCTATATATACCCCTCCCTCCCCCACTCATTTTTCACACTTTCTCTCTCTCTCTCTCTCTCTCTCTCTCAAGTCTCAAGCTATTATTCTCTCAATTTTGTCTCTCATTTAATATTTCAATTTCAATTTCTTCAATCTTCTCATTTTGTTATTTATCAATTTATTCAATTATATTGTTAATTATTTATTACTTGTTACTATATTATTTTATCATTATTATATTTTTTTATTATCATACTTTTTTCAAAAAAATGGCAAGTGAAGGTAGAAATTTTGAAAATGTTGAAAATGTTGAGTTTGAAACTCAAAATTTTCAAACACAAGAGAGTGAAACTCAACAAAAGGGAGGTGGAAAAATTTCTACTTCTGAAATTTTGGAGTGGTGGAAAAGGCACAAGGAGACATTTCCAACTCTTGCAATTATTGCAAGTCAACTTCTTGCAGTTCCAGCTTCAACTGTAGCCGTTGAACAAACATTCAGTGGAGGCAACATTTTGGACGAAAGAAGATCAAGATTGGCTCCAGAATCATTGGAAGCTCAAGTTTGCCTCGATGATTGGGAAAGAGCTAACATGCGACGTCAAGAAGAACTTATCCATTCATCATCATCTGACGAATGGGTTAATGATGGTTCAACAACGGCGACTTCCGACTCCAATGAAGATGCGTAGGATCCAAGTCCATATTTTATTTTTTTTCACATTTGTAAAAATTAATTACTTGTATTACATTTTTGTTGTAATTATTTTTTAATGAAATTAAGTCTAATTCTATTTTTTATTTTTTATTTTTCACATTTGTAAAAATTAATTACTTGTATTACATACTTGTTTAGTTGTTTTAATTATTTTTAATGAAATTATTACTTATATTTCTTCAATTTTTAGTAGTGTTTTTTTATTAAAAATATGGTTGAGAATATTTATATTTACAATTACATTTAACAATTAAAAATCGAAACCAAACCGAACCGAACAACGGAACAAGGACCAAAATTGAATACAACAATATTTAAAAAAAATTAAAAAAATTCGGTTTGAACCGGAACCGGAGCCGTTGACCGAACCGGCTCAAACCGTTGACCGAACCGGTCCAAACCGTTGACCGAACCGGCACGAACCGGAACCGGAACCGAACCGTCCCAAACCGCCCTTGGGCGGTTCGGTTCAGGTTCAAAGATTTCTTGAACCGGAACCGGCGGTTCATGAACCGGAACCAGCGGTTCATGAACCGTGGCCATGTCTACCTGTAACTAGGAGATCATCAACATATAAAGAGATCACGATAAAATTAGCTTGATCACCTTTGATATACAAAGTTGACTCACTAAGACTTTTAACAAAGCCTAAGTTCAATAGATGCTCATCAATCCTGCTGTACCAAGCTCTTGGGGCCTGTTTTAAACCATACAAAGCCTTCTTCAATAGATAAACCTTGTTCTCATGTCCTTTCACAGCAAAACCTTCAGGTTGATCTACATAGATTTCTTCCTCTAGAAATCCATTTAGAAATGCTGATTTCACATCAAGTTGGTAGATTGTCCATCCCTTTTGTGCTGCTATGGCTAACAACAACCTGATTGTGTCTAGCCTTGCAACAGGAGAAAATGTATCAAAAAAATCCACACCAGAAACTTGAGCATACCCTTTTACCACTAGCCTTGCTTTGTGCTTGCTAATTGAGCCATCTGCGTTTAGCTTTGTTCTAAACACCCACTTGACTCCAATCACCTTTCGGTGTTCAGGCCTTTCAACAAGTTTCCAGGTTTGATTTTTTTCAATCATGGAGAGCTCCTCCTGCATTGCAGCTCTCCATTTGTGATCCTTTTCAGCTTCCCAATACCCTACAGGTTCAAGAATTGCAACGTTGCATCTCTGATAAATATCAGAGAGCAATCTAGTTCCTCTTATAGGAGGATCATCAACTAACTCATCCTGATTTTGTAAAGGATCAGCAATCAGTTTCTTTTTTGCATCTTTCCAGCTCCATTGCTCATTCTCCATAAAGTGCACATCCCTGCTTATCAAAATTTTCCTCGTGTGAGGTTGGAAAACTCTGTAAGCCTTGGATATTAAGCTATATCCCACAAAGATGCCAGGCTCAGCTTTCTTATCTAGCTTGTCTCTTTTAATCTGTGGCACATGAGTAAAGCACAAGCATCCAAACACTTTAAAATTTTGCAAAGAGGGCTTGTAACCATACCAGGCCTCAAAAGGAGTCTTCCCATTTACAGCTTTAGTGGGAAGTCTGTTTAGCAGAAATACTGCAGTGTTTGCAGCCTCTGCCCAATACTCCTTAGGCAGTCCTTTCTCATAGAGCATGCACCGGACCATTTCCACAATTGTTCTATTCTTCCTCTCACTCACTCCATTTTGCTGTGGAGTCTATGGTGCAGTGAGTTGATGCTCAATGCCTGCTTCATCACAAAACAAGTTAAATTGTTCTGAAGTATATTCTTTTCCATTGTCAGACCTTAGAACTTGAATCTTGCAACCACTTTGGTTCTCAACCCATTGCTTGAATTTAAAAAAAACTCCTGCAACTTCTGACTTAAACCTAAGAAAATAAATCCAACACATTCGAGTGAAGTCATCAATGAAAACTATGTAATATTTACTCCCTTTAAGTGAAGGAGTTCTCTGAGGTCCAGCCAGATCAGTGTGGATGAGTTTCAGCTTCTCAGTTGCCCTCCAAATTGACTGTGAGAAGGATAATCTTGTTTGCTTGCCCAACTGACAAACCTTGCAATTTGGCACATCAGTTTCAAGATGAGGCAATCCCTGAACCAACTGCTTCCTTTGCATAGACAAGATTGCTGTATGATGAAAATGACCTAGCCTCTTGTGCCAGATCTCTGTATTGTTTACAGTTACTGGATAAGCTACTTGTTCCTCCTTCATTGGATCAAGTGAGAAACGTTTACCTCCCATTTTGATTTTGAAAACTTCCTTGTCATTGGCATCCTTGATCAAACATTGCTTATTTTCAAAGATGACTTTAAATCCCTTCTCAACTAATTGTCCCACACTTAGCAAGTTTTGATCAATATCAGGTACATACAAAACATCAGAAATTAATTTTGTACCTGTGCAACTTTCAATGGCTACAGTTCCCTTCCCTTTAATAGTAATGAGTTCACCATTTCCGATTCTGACTTTACTGGTAGTTGACTTGCTTAGTTCCTGAAATAACTCCTCATCATTTGTCATGTGATTAGTACAACCACTGTCCACCAACCAACTTTCTTCAGAACTGGCAGTGGAAAAACAAGTAGCTACAAACAATTGTTCCTGCTCTTGCTCTTGTTGATCTGCTACTTGTGCACCTGCCTGCTGCTGTTGAGTTTTGTTCTTGCATATCTTAGCAATATGACCTAATTGCTGGCACTTATGGCACTTCACATAAGGTCTCCTCCAACACTTAAAAGGAGAATGACCTTTTTTTCCACAATGTTGGCATGGAGGATAATTTGATTTATCTGCTCCCCCAGGTGTGATTGAATTGCAAGGCTGATCAACACTTCCTTTCTTTCCCTGCTTCTTCTTGCCCTTGGTCTGTAATTTGGCCTGTAAAGCCCCTTCAACAGCTTCTTCTTGCCTCATAAGTCTTCTCTACTCTTGTGCCTGAAGAGCATTCAACAATTCTGCCAAAAAGATGCTGGACAAATCCTTTGAGTTCTCCAAAGCATAAATTGTTGATTCAAAACGTTATGGAAGAGTAACCAGAATCTTTTGAACTATTCTAGAGTCAAGAAACTCACCACCAAGTATCCTTACCTTATTTGCTATGCAAAGAAGCTTATCAAAATACTCTTTCACAGTTTCTGAGTCTTTCATTCTTTGCATCTCAAACTCTCTAATTAGGTTCAGCATTTGCATCCCTTTGATCTTCTCATTTCCCTCGTACTCTTTCTTGAGAAAATCCCAAATTGCCTTTGCTGACTTGAGAGTCATAATCCTAGTAAAGATAGTTGATGAAACTGCTGTAAAAAGGCAGGCTTTTCTCTTGGATTTCTTCTGCTTCTTCTCTTTGTGATTTCTGATCTGTGCCATAGTTGGATTCTCTGGTAAAGGTGGAACTTCATAGTCCTCTTCCACTGTTTCCCAAAGATCATTGGCTTCCATCCTCACTGCCCACATTTGATAGTTTTCTCCGTCGAACACAGGAGGTGTTGCAGCCATAAAGGATGTCTCAGATTGCATTTTTACACTCACAAGGTCCCTCAAGATATGACGGCTCTGATACCAATTTGTTGTAAAATCTGGAGCAATCTAATTTTATTGAATTATGCTCTGCTTAAATACATGAGTTTGCAACTAAAATCCAGAAATAAAGGCAATAAACTTCCTAAACTTTAGCTACTAACGTTAACAGCCAGTAGATAACAGAAAATGAGAAACAAATCTCCTAAAAACTTGGTCAAAGAGCATCTATATCAGCAATCCTACAGCTACTGATGCACACGTTCAACATCGGTAGCAAAAGTAGTGAATATCTTTTCAAGTACTGGAGGGGGCAATATATTGCATGCTTAATTGATTGTTCTAAGCTGAAGATCAACACAAATATATGATAAATAAAAGCACAGCCACAAATTACAAGTCCATATATAACTCTTGATGTGTATCACCAGCTAGCAGGGCCATTATTATGTTAAGAAAGATGCATAATAATAATATATAGCTATATTGTACACACTACAACACAGTACTTACTAATTAATTAATTATATATTTGTCATGGCATCATCACTGGCACAGCAGGCATGGTTAATTTATGATCCTTTCACTTGTATCAAGATGTCACGGTCAAGTTGAAGAAGTAACAGAAAACAAATTAAGGTCAGACTGGGAGAGAGTGGGTTGGATTGGATGATGAGGAGGAGCTGCAGGCAACCGAGAGGACACAGAGAGAGGGTAGGGGAAGGTATTGCCCTATTGCTGGAGCCTTATGGTATAAATTCTGGGGTCTTAACACAGATTTGTGGGATGTTGGAAGGCATTCGGTCCTGGCTAGTTCTCATTTTCAAACCCTCCTGCATTAACAGGGAGTTAGCTGACAGTAAGCACATTTTACTTATCTTCTCTGCTGTTATGAATTGAACAAACAAGTTCCATCTAAAGAAAATTCAAGTCTTGAACATTCACCATCTCGTTTAAGTTATTAGATAATTTAGGAGGGATATTAATTGGTTGGCACTTCTTTCTGTCAGATCAATTTTTAATGATAATTAACATGAGGGGAGCTACTAAAAAGCTTTTGTAAAAATAAACTGTCACCATAATGATGATGTGCTGGATAAACACACACAAATTAAGTAGTAGATCACTAGATTCTATCAATCCATTATTGAGTTGCATGGAAGGATTAACTATAGCTGGACAGGCATGGTGAAGAAATAATGAATGGTAGGGCCCCGTTGGGACAATCTAGATCGATCTTGCAGCAGCAGGAGGTAGGCTAGATAAGACAGGATATACAGTAGAGGATAGAATTTGGTTGTGGTGAAGGATACGCAGCCTTTCAGCAACCTAGCTAGCTAGCTAGAAACTTCAAAAGAACATATCCCTTGAATTATTTCTAAACTGGCTTTCTCATGGCCATTCACCGGCCTGGATCTCTGTCTAAATACAAGCACACCATCCATAATACTATTTAGTACTCAACAAAACAACTACACTTGTTATACACACGACCCGATCCTTGAGAGCAAATCTCTCTCTCTCTCTCTCTCTCTCTCTCTCTCTCCTCTGAATAGCAAGTCTCTCGTTTGGCCTTCACGCAATCGTATTGAGATCAATGGATGAAAGTGAGAAGCAGGAGCTTCAAACTACTACTGCTACTACTAGTACCCAGTTTAACAAATGTCATAAGTTTCTCGAGAAGACTCTGCAGTTTCTCCTCCCTGCACTCTCTCTTCTCATGTCTTTCCTTTTATCTGTCTCTCCACCCATCTCTCACTTCTTCCACCGCTGCTTCAACTTTCAGTTTTCCGCATTTTTTTGGCCTCTTCTCGGCAAGATCTTTGATAGAAAGTTTATGTTCTTCATTTGCAATGGAATTCTCGCTTTTATCGCCAAAAGCTTGATTTTTTCTAGCTCGTCTCCTCCTGTAGTACTACTCTCTGATGTTAGTACTGATCATGATGAGTTTGCAAAGATTGATGCAGAACGTACCGAGCCTGCCTCATCATCAGAAATGGAAGCAGATGAGCTTGAAGATGAGGAAACTATAACGCAGATTACTGATACGGGATCTCTGGAGGGATATCTCACCGATCGCATGGAAGAAGAAGAAGAACCAGAATTCAAAACAAAAAAAAGAAAAGGCGTCATTGAATGTGCAGGTACCAGAAACAAACAGTCCAGCTCTGATGATTGGATCTGAGGATGATGACGAAGAACAAGAAGAAAGTGAGTCTTTGATTCCACCAATATCTGTAGAAGAGGAAGGAAAATGAAGTGAGTGTGAGCACAGAGGAATTGAACAGAAAATTTGATGAGTTCATTAGGAAGATGAAGGAAGAAATCAGGATTGGAGCCCAGCGACAAGTGATTCCTGTGTAATGCGCCACCCTGGTCCCTGATGTACACTTAACAATGAGCTTAACGGGATTATTATAGTCTCCTTATGTTTTAGGAAATCTAATTAATTAATGTTGTAAGTACTTCTGAACTTACTTGATCTTCTCAGCAAAACGGACTTCCAGTTGTAAAGCTTGGCCTTCCCACAGGTGGGTGCTTCAGCTGGTTAATTAATTAATTACTTGCTGATCGTTCCAGGAGAGACTGCACTAATCACCTGTCTGGGGGGGGGGGGGCAACAATTAAATTATGCATGCATTACCCACTCCACTAGTGACTATTATATATTATTGCTAGCTTGGCTTGTTCTTTCCTTTTTCGAGTACTTTCTTCAACCCTCTCGCGGCGTTGCACGGTAATTGGTGAAATGATGTTACTGGATCAACAAACAATACTGGGTTCATTGAACTGCACAATGTTTGGACTGGGAGAAACACTGAGTGATCCGCGGCCCGGGGGGGGGGGGGGTTCCCGCAAGTATAACCATGGATGGATTAATTGTCCCAATTTAGAAGCTTGTTAACAAAATGGGGAACAAGTCAGAGACACATAGAAACGAACTGAAGTCTGAAAAGTCATGGATACCCCAAGATTCTCCTCAATTGGTTGATTAACTAAGCATACATAAACACCTATGGACAATGGATGTGAGACAGGTGAAAGGCCACCGGATAACTACTGGCTTCTA
The DNA here is from genome assembly GCF_014633365.1 of Diospyros lotus. Lineage (NCBI taxonomy): Eukaryota > Viridiplantae > Streptophyta > Magnoliopsida > Ericales > Ebenaceae > Diospyros > Diospyros lotus. The sequence continues at coordinate 42,167,668 of NC_068345.1, forward strand.
TATGCTTAACGGGCTGCTTCCACACCGGGCTGTGAGCCCCCAACAATGGGAAGAAAAACTAGAGATGAAACCTTCGGCCCCTAGAATATCATCCGCAGTTGTTTAACTTAAAAAATACAATTTAGAAAAAGGAAAAAAAAAAAAAACAGAACATGGGGTCCAGGTACTCTTTTAAGTGATTGAAGCAATAATAGAAAATCATTCACAGCTCCACTCTCCCAAAATGAATCTCAAAAAATAAAAATGATAGTTTAGTGACAAACAATGTAACAAGAGTACGGACTGCCTTTTGTCAATGCAGTGTGCTAGATATTGACCCTGAAAGTTGGGGGTGTGGCTTGAAAATTATGTGGCGAAGGGAGAGTTGTAGCAGTAGATGGAAAGGCCCCAGCAGCAGAACCGGAGTGGGAGGGAAGGTTTGATGAGGGATGATGAGGATACGCCTTCCAACTTCATCAATGCGAATTCAAAAACCAGATCCCTTCTGTCTGCTAGTGAAGAAAACAAGCAGAGCAGCCAGACCCATATATAATAATTGTAGATAATAATTAATTCATTCATTATTGAGCACAAGAGGAGGAGCAATTTGTTGAGTGGCAGTGCAAGGAATCAATGAGATTGTGATGGGGTGGTCTTAAAGGAGTAGAATATTGGCTCCTCCTACTTGATCGATCGCTCTTCGAATCAATAATCAATGCAATGATTGCTGATATTATTTATCAGTTGAATGGAGAAACTAGTTATTTAACCAGAAAACATCACACTTTGCAAGACATTGTTAGTGCTCTCGTTCCAAACATTCTCGATTCTTGTTGGGATGCACCAATACACAGCACTGTAGTAAGGCAGTAGGAGCATCTCTCAATCCAAATATTGTTTGACAGACCCTTCCTTGCCTTGAGTTTGGCTTCAAATTGTTAGTGCTCTCTCAATCCAAATAGTAGCATGCAATCAGAGAAGTTGCTCACCGGCCCGCTAGCATCTTTCAATCATTTATTCGGCATCCCAAGGGAAGGGAAGGCTTCGAATTCGTTAACCAGAGTCGAAGAACTAGCAGTAGTATATCCAACTCCAAGCAATGCAAAAAAGAGTCTCCCAAACCATGGTCCCCTCCCGTTATGCAATTTCACCTAGATACTTGCACAATAAAAGGCCTCTATTACCTCAAATCAAATGAAAATGATGTATAAGGTGCCAAGCAAAAACAGAAAAGATACATAAGGCAATTGAAACTGTTCTAAGGCACGAACCAAAAGCCACTGTCTGATTTCAACACTAGTATCCCTTTTACAATCAAGTAACCTGGTGAAAACAAGTATCATTTACAATTCAGAAAGTAATTCATAAGCAAAATCTCGGGTATTACATTTTCACATAAGACATGCCATTTGAGAAGTTTAATTTCAGCTTATCACACATTCTTCCAACCCTCACTACGCCATTCTCTGGTGTGACTTCTTGGTGTGAACAGAGATCGCATTCTAAGATGTACAGTTGATTGGCCCGATCCATCAAGTCACTCCTCTTTTACAAAATTTATTTGCTGAGTGTTCCACTGGTTTTGGCCACCTCTTCACCTTATGCTCATACTTCCATCTGTTTGAACTTCTTTATTTCCATCAGAAAGAACTGCTGGATGCAAACTGCTAGCAGTCGCAGTTGGAGCACCCACCATAGCATAGGGAGAATTAGTTAGTCGGTGAAAGGGTCAAATCCACAGCATGCCCTTCGCAGGCGGGCATATTTCTCACCTCATTAATGAGCCTTGTAAGTTCTTTTTTCAATTCTCTATGGACATAACCAGAGCGCTCCTTTGTAAGTGATGATTCTGTAAAGAGAGTTGCAGTAAGAGAATGAAACCATTCATAATTGGCAATCTCATCATCATGAGGAAGAAGTGAGCTCTCATGCTGCCACCGACACAGAAAATACTTCTCAGGAAGTTGAAAGTAATTTTTCATGACGAGGACACGAAGAGCATGCCTGCACAAGATTCCTGCTGATTCAAATTCCTTGCACGAACAGTGAATTTGTTCATCTTCTGGTATCCATATAACAAGACGATCAACATCCATCTTTTTGAAATGGCGTGTAATATAGGACCCATTAGCCATTTCAGATGCAACATATTGCATGGCCAGGACCAATTCATGCTGTAATGCATTAAAAGCAAAAGGGGTAAGAATACTCCGGGCATGCTCTTCAATGGGTAAGCATATCTTGATATGCATGTTCTGCATCTCTTCCTGTACCTGAATTTTAAGAATGGAAGAAATCCCCACCTGCAAAAGGTTCCATGTGAAGACATTGACCAATGCGGACCAAGTACCATAAAAAACTAGATCACAATTTATATTTGCAATACCTGCTCAAAAAAACTACGCAGACATGTTTGCACAGTGAAGATGCCTCTCAAGAATGCATCTATAGACTTCGAATATGCAATTGTAGCCATTCTAGCAAGAAAGCATCCTTTTGTGTAGGGTAATGCCCAGGATGTACGAAGGGAATAAAGCAATGAAATGTGTTTGTCTGAACCAAGTCCATACTGAGCAATCATCTGATTCCATTGAAACTCAAAATCCTCATTATTGTCCAGTTGATATAGTGCATCAAAATCGGTTCTAAATTCTGAATATCTAGGTCCAAGTTCAAGAGAGAACCAGCAGGATAGTTTGGGCAGAATGTTCCAAATAGAGATAACATGCCTAGTATTTGGTAGTTCACTTCTTATAGCATCTGAAAGCCCAGGGTCCAGATCAGTTAAAATTGACTGTGGACACTTTCCTTTCATAAAACGTAAAAAGGTCTGTGTCAACATAAAAAGAAAACAGGAAAAACAAATGAGCCTGAAGAAAATTATTATCAAACCACATGTGTAATAACCAGAAAGGAATTCGGGATAGTAACCTGTAAAGCCCATGAAAAAGAACGAGGTGTTTCATCCTGCAGTAGTGCACAACCGAAGAAAATAGTTTTACCATGGTTATCGATGCCAAGACATGCTCCAAAAACCATTCCATAGGTTATTGAATGGTATGCAGTGTCAAAATAAACTACATCACCAAACTTGGTGTATGCACGAACAGAGTCCCCATATGTCCAAGCAATGTTCTCTACTTTATCATTCTCATCCAAAGTAACATCATAAATGAAGCATGGATCCCCCTCTTTTGTGGCCCGGCATGCTTCAAGAAGCTCCATTGTGTCATTTTCTCTTTTCTCAGTCACTAAAGCATCAGTCTCTTGAACCACTTTCTTACGATTTTGAACAAAATTTCTGACATCCCTCTCCAGAAATGGCAATTGTCCTCCTTGGATCCCTTTTTCCAATTCAAGCACCTTAACTATACGATGTATAGGAAAGCCAGCTTTGGAAAGCAAAAGGATTCGCTCTTGATCGGTCTCCTGGATCTTGCGATATGCCGGAAGGAGGCGAACCTGATCATCTTCTAACAGTTCATGGTTATGTACATTACTAAATTGAACAACAAACCACTGGGAGATCCCATCAACAACCTCCTTGGACAAGTACATTTTTGCATCACATCCACACCTAACGGATTTTCGATCCCTGTGGTGCTCCCCAGTCTGCTTTTTTCTTGCTGGAGCAAAGCCAGAACGATAACAAACAAAATCTCTTTTATAAATACCCAACTGTGGGCTTAATCTGGAGCGCTCTTTCCTAATTGAAAATCCATTCTTTCTAGCAAAATTGCTGTAGTACTCAAACGCATCCTCATCACTCTTAAACACCATCCCTACATAAGGAGCAACCATTGCACCATGGGATGCATCGTCATTCTTGAGCAAATGGGATGCTACGTTTGTCTCTTCTTCTTGAGTATCTCCCTCATATGTCACAAAACATTTCCAATCCCCACAGGGGCATTGTTGCCTGCGCATCCATATATTCTTCGGGGGTATGGAAACCATCATCCCAAACTTAATAATTTTAAATGCCTACTACATATACAATCATAATTATGCATATCCTAATCCAACAAAAGTAACTCAAATCCTGCAGTGACCCAAAGGAAGGCTGGTAGCGGGCGATCCTAAAAAGAGAACGTACACAACAACATTAAAAACAAAAATATTATAGTTAGTTATATATGTTAGCTGTCTGTTCTAAGTAATAAAGAACACTCGAGTCTAAACCTTTTACAAATAATAAATCTTAAAAAAAAAAAAAAAACCCTATTTTGGCTAAAGAACTTCATTAATCAAGTTTAGAAATTTAATTAATTTGACAAATTAGATATTTAATTAACAAATGTGGGGGATTTATATTAAATGATAATTTTGATATGTACTTAATAATAAATTCCTCAACTTTATATTTGACGAATAAATTTGATTATTAACTGAGAATTTCAACTTTATATTTGACGAATAAATTCCATATTTAGAAACACAAGTTCGTACCTTGATGGAAGGTCATAGCCATGCAGTGAAGCAGCAGCGATGCCGGAGATGACAGGGCGAGGCCTGAGCAGCTTCTCGGTCCTGTATCAACCGGATCAGCGAGGACGACAGGAATGACGCCAGAGATGAATGAGGAACTGGAGATCTGGGGCCAGACACGCCGGAGGAACAGCGCGAGGGAGATGAGAAGGAGCAGATCTGACGACGACCGTGCACGAATGGCATTTCGAGTTAGGGATTTGGGACGCGGCTTGAAAATCTTTAATTTATTAAAGGGTAAAATAGTCTTTAGGCTGATCTGATGACATGACGCTAAGTAAAAGATTAATACAGGGTGGGCCGCGGGAGCCTTTATGGATGTTGGGCCGTTTGGGCTGAGGGCGATGGTGATCCAGTCAATACAATGGGCTCGGCTCAGTTGTTTCATTCAAACCCAAATCAAACCCAAAAGGATAAATGAAACCACATATTCAGTCTCTTTCATTTGTACTTTTGCCCCCACATATAGCAGTATATATCTTATTAAATATATATATATATAACAACCCAGTCCTCGTTTAATAATTATTGTCTTAATTTAGAATATAAACAAAAAAATAAATAAATTAAAGAGTGCTATCTAGCTATCTAGATCAATTAGTGGGCAGACTAGGTGCACTTGTGTGTTGCAGCAGTAATGATGATAATGATAATTAGAATAAAAGTTCAACCTCAACATAAAAACATCTTCACCAATTTGAGCGTTTACAGATATAGTTTGGATGGAGAGTGCTGTTTGTATTCATGGTGAAGCCACTCCCACTCCTACTCCTACTACTAAGTTGATAAAATTTCAGAACACTGATGAGTGCCAACTTTACTATGTTATCATTTTCATGGTTAGGTGCATGGTCTGTAAGAGAGAGAGGGAGAGATTAATTAATTAATTAAACAAAAATAACTGAAAAACAGAGACTGCCTTTAGGCTTTATCCAGCTAGCTATGGGTTTAGACACTTTGGTCTACTCGATCCGATGGGATGATTTCATTTTGGACCCTGAATCCTGAGGTATATAAGCTAATTAATTAAAGCCGCTTGGATTAATATTTTTCTCTTTTCTTAAGTTCCTTAACCAAATCATAGGATTGAGAATCATCCTTGTTTGTTGTTGACATAGTTGGATGCAAACATGGCCCCCCCAACCCAAGCCAAAGAAGACCCAGAGAGGCAGGTAGGGTGAGAGATGGAGCAACTTGTTAATCTCTGGTTACCTACTCAAACCAAGGAGAGACACATATTGGCCAAAATCCCCGCTAGCCAGTAGCCACAACATTCGCGTCTCTATCAAAATGGAGTTAGTGGGTATGCCACTCTTAAGGATTAGCTAATAATAATCAAGAACCCCACATCCTGATCAATCAAGAACCCATTTGATTATCATTAATGCTCTTTTGGGTTTTGTCCTCTTGTTAATTTGTATAATATATGAGGGAGGGGTGTTGTTGGTGGAGGAGGAGGGCTGTTGCGTGTTCTAACCTTCCCTTCCTCGTTGGAGATGCTTCTGAACTTAGCGCCATTTGGCAAGGTGTGCTTAGCATGGGCATAGCGGGGGTTAATTTCCTATGCTATCTTGTCCTGTATTTGGGCCATCAAATGTGCTTACAAGCAAAGACGAGATGAGATGGCGGGGAAGGGTTTCTTTGCTCTTTCTGTTTTTTTGTTTTTGTACTTCGAAGCCACTTCAGTATTAAGTTGAAGGCACTTTCAGTTTACAGTCATCAAAATTATCTGAATTTTCTTTTTCTTAGTTTCAATCCCAACTCTGTTTGAATAGCTCCAAGCCTCCCTCCCAACCCGGGCACTAACCTTTGTTTTAGGAGAAATTAGCGCTCAAGCAACTGAATTGTTATCCCCCCAAAAAGCGGGTTTCCATCAACTTTATTTATTTGTTACTCTTGTGCAATTATACCCGGAAAGAAACACCACATACTACTTATTAGGCTTACCTTAGAAGGTTTTAATTAAGCATAAGAAAAACCCAACCAACAGTTGCTCCCTAACTTATCAGTCACAGTACTACTGTACTGATACACTTTTCTACTCCAAGTTACATACTTAATTAGAAGAAGAATCTGATGGTCTTCTGAAGGATGGGATTTCATTTTTTTTCTTTTTTCATTTTTCTTTTAAACTTGAGAGAGAAAAAGTGAGAGATAATGTTAACCTTCATCACAGAGTTGAATAACTTAATTAAGCAGATAAATATATATATAAAAAAAATTTCCTAAGGTTGTCCCAATAATCAACAGGGAGCCGCAAACGGGCTGATTTATTTATTTTATTAAAAATTATAAGACCGAACCACCACGAAACTCCCACAAAGGAGGCATCCCAAGATTAAAAAAAGATGCAACGGTTAGTGTTGAGGGGAAGGGAATTAGGGAGGCTGTTTAGCCGGCTGGGCCGGCTGGTTTTCAATTTTGCTTCATAGCAGGGGAAGGCCATCATCTCTTTGCGGTCAATTTCCTTGGAAAATGGAGTCTCTTTCACTCTCTCTCTCAAAACCCATACCCACCCGGCCACCCCCCACCTCTTATATTACCCCCTTAAAACCCCCCCCACCTCCCCTGTATGGGTCCGTCTCATTGTAGCTGGCATTTGTCTTCTTTGCATTTGCAAGCTCTAATTCCGAAACCCAATTGAAGGCTGGGAATGGAGGTACTTGGTGGAGACGACCTTCTTCCTCTTCCTCACCCAGACCCTCTGGTCTTAGAGCTCAATCGGTTGCAGAACCAACTGAAAGGTCTCTCTCTCTCTCTCTCTCTTTGCTTTGGTGGTTGCCTAAGTAACTTGTGCCAGTGGTGGGTTTCAACGACTACTACTATCATCACTGCTTTGGATCATATGGCTTCATTTACTTTTTGAGTTTCTCCATCTCTCCCAAATGTTCAGTTGACACGTATTGCAAGAGCACTAGTGTTGCAACTCTACTATTAGCATTTAAATTAACATTGGTATTCTTTCTGGATTCGGCTGCTTGTATTGTTTCTACCATGTATTTTTGATTTTGATACATCCGACGAGACACTCTTTGTTTTACCAATAGTGCTCAGTTCAAGAGGAGATACACTCTTTGCTATACCCATTTTAGTTCACTGTAATAAGCAAATGAGTGGACGCTATTGATGAGATAGACTTCTTAAAAAGACCACACATACATTTCCCATTGATTTCGGTCTTCCCAATCCCAGCTTCCATGGGCAATCCACACTTGATATTCTCTCTGCAATTCCATGGCCCGGCCTTCTGGATATAGACTTACCATTCTTAGTGTAGTTTAGGACCGCATGACGGTAGGAGCTCTGATGGAGACATGTAATTCTTCGTTAAAAATAAAGCATCGAATCTAATAAATCTGACAGAAATAAATAGGGGAACAGAACGTGGCCAGAGGCCAAGCTATAAGAAAGAAGTCTCCTTCTACTCTAAATCCTATTGAGGCCGTGTTTGTTCTCACGCTCGTGATATTGATTGTAGTGAAGGGACGAAACAGGCTTGTGATAGAAGCTTTTGGTGAACAGCCGGATGTTTAATAGCATAAAGAGGATGGCCTGTCATAGATGAGAAATGTTGTATTCAATACTGATTCTGTCATCAGATGGTACGAAGTTATTAAAACCAGACCCAATTGCCAGTTGGACCGTGAAGTGAACTATTAGTCATCATACTATTACTGGTTCAAGCAGAAGGCCGGAGATGATCAAAGAATAAACAGTCAAAACCCGTAAAACTAAATCAATAGTCCAATTTTAACTTTTATTAAAAGGTACTAAATAAACCCCCACAATTTTTAAAGATTTTTTTCTTTAATAGAGTGGTAAATCAACTCAGGAAAACAAAAATGGGGAAATTGAAAGTTGAAACACCCAGGAAAACAATGAGTTCAAACTTTATTTGCATGTATTGTGACGATGAGGATGAGATTTGAACATCTTAGTTAATTTTCTTTTTATGTGTTTAGTTAGTTTTGCAGTGATGAAATTTGATCATTTAATTAGTGCTTCATGCTTTTATGTTATTTTAATTGGTGCTCTTATAACATGAACAGTGGTGAATAATTATATTGTTAATTTATTATATCTCATATATGAACCAGCAATTCAACCAGTGAACAGGTGGACAAATACCCCCCCCCCCCCCCCAACCCTAAGGATGGTACTGCTAGCCTAGGCCCTAAGCATGTTTTGACACCCTTTGTTTCCAAAATTCAAGTGAAAGTGATGTAGAATTGTACAAGTAAATTCTGAAAAGGGAGAAAGAAGTTAAAAGGGTCTGTTTAATATCTTTTAAGTTTATAATTAAACAAGTTCTAACATTTTATGTTTCAAGAATTAATAGCATTTATTTTAGAAAATTTGAATACTAACTGCTTCAGCATCTCTCTGTGATAATTTGGAAACCGTATTTCAGAGAAGGAGAGGGAGTTGGGAGTTGCTCAAAGTGAAATCAAAGCATTGAAAAATCAACTGAAGCCCACAAGGCTAAGGCTAGAAGAGGTAACGAATGGCATTTTACATACAACTTTCGTGGACATTTTTATCAGTGCATACAAAGCTGTATGATTGTTATGTCACAGATTCAAGAGAGGAAAATTATTTATTAAATTCATAAGCATATTATTTGCAAGGTCCGAGGAATGGTTACCTCTATATGGCTCCACAGTATTTTACTAAAACATAGATACATATATATATATATATGTATATTTTCTTTTACAGCTCACAAGTGAATCTAGTAAATTGGATGAAAAGCTGAGGTTGACTGAAAGTCTTCTTGAACAAAAGGTATGTCATTGACTTTCCTGGTCTCTTAAGCCACAGCTAAACCTAACCAGAAAATTAAACTCAAATTTGTTAAAAATCTGAGAGATGCAGAATCTTGAAATCAAGAAATTAACAAACGAGAAAAAAGAAGCATTGGCTGCACAATATGCTGCAGAAGCAACTCTTAGAAGGGTGCATGCAAATCAAAAGGACGATGATGCCCTTCCTATTGGATCTGTCATTGCTCCACTTGAAGCTGACCTAAAGATGTATAAAAGTGAGGTACAGAAATGAAAGCTAGAAATTTTCTTTCCAAGGATTAAAGGCATATTAAGTTGCTCGTTTTTTTTGCTTTTTTTTCCCTATTTTTTTCACACTATTCACTGTTTCCCTTATCATCCCTCTCAGATCGCAGGACTACAAGAAGATAAAAAGGCCTTGGAGCGGCTCACCAAATCCAAAGAAGCTGCTCTGATCGAAGCGGAGAAGATTTTGAGAAGTGCTCTAGAGAGAGCTTTAATAGTGGAAGAGGTTCAAAACCATAATTTCGAGCTGAAGAGGCAGATTGAAATTTGTCTGGTATGATTTCAACTAGATTTCTCTGTGCTGAATTGAGAACTTCCCGTTAACTTGCACAATGTATAACATGCAGGAGGAAAACAAAATCCTTGAGAAAACCAATCGACAAAAGATTTTAGAAGTTGAAAAGCTTATCCAAACAATTAAAGAACTTGAGGAGGTTATTCTAGCTGGCGGTGCAGCTGCCAATGCTGTACGTGACTACAAGCGACAGATTTCTGAACTACACGTAAAGACTTACGTTTATCTCTAGCAATATTGCTGATTTAGTTCTGAAAAGCTATTATTTGCTAGGTGTACTAGGCTTGTGATTTTTGCTGTATGGATGGGGTTGTATGCTAATAGAAACATGACCCTGCTAATGCACAATGTTCCAGGAGGAGAAGAGGATGCTGGAAAGGGAGCTGGCAAGGATTAAGGTTTCAGCAAACCGAGTTGCAACTGTGGTGGCTAATGAGTGGAAGGATGAGAATGACAAAGTTATGCCTGTCAAGCAATGGCTGGAAGAGAGAAAGTTGTTGCAGGTATGTAGCCTGGTGATCTTGTAAACTCCCTTCTTCTCTCATAGTCTCAATTCAAGAAAAAAAAAAAGTTAAATGTGGAAAATGGAAACAATCTGGTCAGCATGCTCTTGACTTGTAATTTCGTACTGTTGTAGGCAGAGATTCAACGAATAAGAGACAGATTAGTAATAGCAGAGAGGACAGCCAAAGCTGAAGCACAACTCAAGGTAAAGAATTGAACTTTTATGTTCTGTTTGGATACTGTAGAGTACTAGTTGCTTCTGCCCTGTTAATTAGAAATTTATCCGCACGATAAAAATTATGCTTCAGGACAAACTAAAACTGAGGCTGAAAACAGTGGAAGAAGGTTTAAAGAATGTGTCAAGTTTCGGCACCAGTTCTAATGCATTTTGTGTGTCTCCAAAACCTGAAAAATCCAATAATATCTTTGGGTTCTTATCAAGCAACACTGGTCTAAGGAAGAGATCTGCATCACAGCCAAGATCTTCCACCATCAGCGAAAGCTCTCCTCTGCAGCAGCCAAATGTAGAAAATGGAACATCAGATGCTACTAGAGAACTGAAACAAGTGAACGGCTCCAAAAAGAAACATGGCTCCGGGGAAAATTTGCTGAGAAAAAGTTTATGGGCATCTAGAAGTAAGGTTGTTGACGGTGCTGGGAAAGAGAACAAGGAGATGAATGAGAACACCTTAGCGGATGCTAGTAATTTGAAGGACAATGAGACCGCAGTTTCAGGGGAAGTTGAAACAAAAAGTGAGGGCAATGGAGATTCGCATAACAAAGGGAGTAATTGTAATGATCTGGTGTCGGGATTTTTGTACGACAGACTTCAGAAAGATGTCATCACTTTGAGGAAGTTTTGTGAGGTAAAAGACAATACTCTGACTGCTAAAGATGAAGAAATCAAGGTAAAGCATCAACAGCTGCCTTTTAGTTTCTTCCACCGGCCCCCCTCTGAAAATTATTAAATATGTGTGCTACTTTTATTTGCAGACACTCACGAAGAAGGTAGAAACTTTGACAAAGTCAATTGAAGTAGAGACTAAGAAAATAAAGAGAGAAGCAGCATTAAAGGAGAAGGAATCAATGTCAGCTAAGGTGGATGACAACAAAAATATCAGAAATATGAACTCTTCAAAAAGGTCTATAAATTCTTTATCTTTTACGGCCATCTCTTGCGCCACCAATTATTTTTGTTAGCAATTGACATTTTTAAATGGTGTTGATACCGTACCAGGGTTACAAGAGCATACTGAAGATACCTTTGGTCGGATAAAGTGTGAACGGAATGGAAATGAGTGGAACTTCATCTTGTGATTCTTTCAGTGTAAATAACATTTGAATGATGCCAGAGAGTTGAAATAATGTTCTTATTTTATGGGAAATTGGGGAAATGATATTGTAACATCCTTAGGCTGATGTTTATCAGATTCATTCTCTGCTTGAGATTCAGATAATGATATTCAATATGACGTTTGATTGGTTTGCCTGTGTGAACTGCTGTGCTAACTGTTCATTGCCAAACAATGTTGGATATGGAAATTTTTTCAATGGGGAATATTGGTTGCCAGTTGCCACAATCTTCCCTGCCCGGCCTCTGCAACTCTCATCGTCAACCCTTCCCGTGGGAGGAGATAGTAGTACACCCCCCCAGATTCGAGCTTGACCACCCTCCGGGGGGGCGGGGCGCTTCGACTGTAGTAGTTGATGCCTCGAACTCAACTTCTCCTCCAGCAATGGTCAAAACTCTACTAATCTTACTGCTCATCATTTGGAGATGACGACAAAGTGAGGAGTTCCCCATTGTGCATGCAACTAGCTGAGATTGTTAATATATAAAGTTGTTTGACTTGAAACATAATCAATTCAATCAGATTGGTGAGGTGGTGTCCTCCTTTATCATCAATTGGACTCTAACAAAGAACTTGCATTCAAGTTAGTCAGCTTTAGACCTTTAAATCTACTTCTCCAGCACCAATTCATAGACCATAAACGCTCAATCACTATTTTTACCTGTAGGGGCCACAATTCTTGTCGCCTAAACCTTGGCAAATTATTCATCCAAACAGGATTTTTTTTTTCGTCCATTAACTACGTCTTGGTGCACCATCTTTCACAACAATTGGCCAAGTTAGATGACCTTTTTCACATATGTTAGTACAAATAATTTCTGTATCACAAGAGCTAGAGACAAGTGCAAACATATATGAAAGGAAAATTCCGGAGCATCTTGTACCATTTCTAGAGATCTCATGTCAAAATCGACAGCTACTTTTGAAAGATGAAACCCTTAATAAGGATGTGGCAACTAAGCAGCGACAACCTCGCTGGAGCGTCTAGACTCCAACCACGATTCAGCTGCAACCTTAGTAGTCAGAAACCAGCCAACCTTGTCAGGATCCTCATGGAATGGAGCATCTAGTTCCTTCAGATGTGACTCAAACACTACTGCCAAGCCCTTGTCCGAATATTTGTGTTTCCCATGACCAGTATTTATTCCAAGCAGACAAGGAAGTTCCTCACCGTTCTCCAGCGCCTTGGACAAGTCATTCATCCAAACATGTAATGCAGTCAGGGCAGCCCCAAGAGAGAGACTCTTCAAGTGTAATGACCACTGCGTTGGAGACTTTGATTGTATATCTGTGTATATCTCAAGAGTCAGCCCCAGGTCTAACAATTCACAAGCTCGTTCCAACATGTTGAGATTAACACACAGATCAATTAAGCAATTGCAGAAAGCTTTTTTAACATCAGTACTAATTGTGTTAAAGAGTTCGTGAGCTTCCCTTTTGAAGATCTCCCCATCTATATTTTCCCCCTCCACAATGAGCTTCACCACATAACCGAGCTTTGAGTTAGCCTTTCCAATGCAGATAGCCAGCTTACCAAGGTCTTCGTTTGGTGTCTGAGTCATCACATTAAGAAGACAACAGCAGAAGCGATCATCAGGAGTTATGCCAAGGTTCGAAAGCCGGTTAAATGTCCTAATAACATCGTCCGTTTGGTTGGCTTTTCCGTAGCACTGAATGAGTGACGTCAGGACAAAAATATTAGGCTCAAAACCCGCTCCAATCATCTCGTTCAATGTGGCCTCCGCTTCTGAGACTTTCCCACTACAAGAATATATGGTAATCAATGAAGAGTACGTCCAACTATCGGGTTTGCAAGTCTCAGATTTCTTCATATCCTCAAAAATTTCTACAGCTTCATCAATGTACCCCACATCAGCACACATGGCTAAAAGGGTATTATAGAGGGTAACGTTCAACTCCATCCCCTTTCCCTTCATCTCTCTGTACACATTGAGGCCGTCTTCTCCATAACGGGCTCTGCCAAAGGCCCGAAGTAGTGCAGCATAGGTTGCCCAATTGGGTGTAAACCCATTGTTTATCATCTCCTTGTAAACAGACTTGGCTTGCCAAGGTCTCTTGGCTCTTCCCATGGCATCCAGCAATGTATTGTATACAACCAAGTTTGGTTTAATGCCTAATGCTTTCATCTCCTCATATACATTCAAGCACCCATCAAAATTACCAGACATTCCATATATCTTAATCAAAGTTGAGAATGTTAAAGCATCGATGCGCCACCTTTCTGCTCTGGCGCGGTCATACAAGCTCAAAGCCATATCGATATTACCAGCCCGGCCATAGGCATCAATCATCACTGCACTATTAACATCATCAGGTTCACAGCCATAGGAAGGCATCTTCTCATACCACTCGACAGCCTTCTCTGGCAAAGAAGACAACCTAGCGCAGCTAATTATAGTTGAAAATGTAACATTGTCCGGTTTGACCCCTCTCTGCAGCATTTCGTCGAACAGCTTCTGTGCTCTATCCAAATCTTTACACTTCCTAAACACCTTCAACGTGACATTATAAAGAATGACTTCTTTACTCAATTTCAGTTTCTGCTGAAAATACTTGAGCGCTATAGGTGCCGTTTCAGGGTTGGACATGTTATTGAGAACAATGACAGCGTCTTGCTCCACAATCTTGTCACCCAAGCCGAACAATATACCAAAAACATCCTCCTCAGTCGGGTTACATGAATTTAAAGATTCCGACATCCCAACAAGAAAAGCGTACCTAGCATCGTAAGACTGCCGGCGAAGCCGCGAAGCTCTGGGGCTTTTGGGATTGACCCATATGTAGCTTTTAGATGAAGTGGTATTTTCGTCTGGGAACTCAGAATTAGGGACTTGGGACGAACTGGGTTTCTGGGTCTCTGAAGAAATTGGGTCCTGAATGGAAACACGCAAGAATTGGAGACAGGTGGGTGAGTGAAGAGACAGCGGGCAAGGGAAGTGTTTAAGAGGGAAGGGGGAACGAAAAGGGGTGCGCTTGGGTGGCCATGGAGGAGAGATAGGGTTGCAGAAGAGATGGTGGTCATGCGAGAGAGAAGACGGGGAAGAACAGAGACTGCGAGCCATTACCCTCTGCTCAGCTCTCCTCTAGCTGGCTCGCGCTGGGGTGATTTTGGGTCCGCTGGTTGGTTCCCACACCAGCACAGGCACGGCGGACAAAGAGGGTTTAAAGGCAGGCATTGCCGCATTAGGCAAATGCTATGGTGATGAGAACCCGAATTTACCATAATGGCCTTGCACTTCCTAAAGGCCCTTCAGATCAGCAGATGTGTGAGTGTGAGGGTCTTCTCTGGACAAAAATGTATTTTTATGGGCCGAACCCAGCTTGAATTTAGAGCGGCCCAAATTTTTTCTTGTATTATTTGAAGCATATATATATTATTCCTCCCTCCTAGAGGCTTAATTTAAAAGCCAATCAATTAGGTGGTGTTCTCTTTGTGTTTTAGTTTTGTGTTTTGAGTTTTGAATTCATTTTGAGTTTTGTGTTTTGAGTGTCTATTTTGAAATTTTTGAAAATGCGTTCTTTTTGTCATTCTGAAAAATTATTTCTCAAAACAGAAAACTAGAAAACGCGTTTGCTTAGAAATTTTAAAAACGATTTTTTTTTTGTTATAATGATATTTTATTTAATAAATTTAATTTAAAATAAATAATAAATATTTATTAATAAATTATAAATTTGATTCAAATACTTTAAATTATAAAATAAAATAAAATAAAAAAATCAATAACCTTAGAAATATCATTTAAAAAAATTAATACAAACAAAACATCACATATTCAGTTTAATAAATAAATAAAATTAAATAACAAAAAAAATCAAATCAGGAACTGCAACCATCTTCTTCATCTAGGGTTTTCTGTGTGTGTGTGGGGGGGGGGGGGCGCTATTCGCGGTGGCTGTGGCGGTGGGGGTGCTGGTCACGGTGGCGGAGGGGGGTGGGGGCGCGGTCGCCATGGCGGAGGGGGGTGCTGGTTGCGGTCGTGATAGCGGAGGGGGGTGCTGGTCGCGGTCGCCATGGCGGAGAGGGGTGCTGGTTGCGGTGGCTGTGGGGGGCTAAGTCGGTGATGGTGGTTGCGGTATTGGTCGCGGTGGCGTTGGGAGGTGTTGGTCACGGTGGTGGTGGAATCGAAGGTCGACGGCGATGGCGATGGCTGTCGATGGCCAGAAGAGGAGAGGAGAATGGAGAGAAGAAAGGAGGGGAGAGAGAGAGAGAAGGAGGCAGTGGGTCTGTCCGTGTGAGAACGGGGGGGGTGCGAGGGGTTGTTTTCTGCGTTTTCCATTTGTTTTGTGTTTTCAGTGTATTTTCACTGAAAACGCCCAAAACAACAAAATGTTGTTTTGAGTTTTCTTAACAAAATTTTTAGTTGTTTTCGAAAATGCGTTTTGAAAAATAACAAAGAGAACGCATTTTCGGTGTTTTCAAAAACTGAAAACAGAAAATGGCCCGAAAACGGGAAAGAGAACAGCCCCTTACCTTTCCTTACCTGTCAAGCAATTATATGACCCATCGTGAGAATATTAAGGCTGAATTTAATATTTTTTTATGAATATTTTATTTTCTTAATTTTATGGTGATTTTTTTTAAATTTGTAAATTATTTATTTTATTAATTAACTATATAACTAGATGTATATATTCAACCTATCTAATCTAATTTAATAATATTATTAAATCTAATAATTTTTTTATTTTATTTAAACTTTACGCATCCAAATAATATTTTATATTCATCCGAGTAAATCTTTTTTGATGAGTATTTTATTTTTCTAATTTTGTAGTGATTTCTAAATTTTTAACTTTTTAAATTATTTGTAATTAATAATTATTATTTTATTAATTAACTATAAGTACATTCCTTGAATATAAGTAGGAATCTATCTAATATAATAATATTATTATTAAGCCTAATAATTTTTTATTCTACTTAAACTTTACACATTCAAGTAATACTTCGTATTCATAAATATTTATTATTATTAAAGTAAGTTATTTTTCTAATTCTATGGTGATTTTTATATTTTTAAAATGTTAAATTATTTATAATTTAATCATTATTATTTTATTAATTAACTATATGTATATTCTTTGAATGTAGGTAGGTGCATACATTGAATCTATCCAATCTAGGATGAATCTAACATCTTCTTTGATGAATATTTCATTTTTCAAATTTTGTGGTAATTTCTAAATTTTTAAACTTTTAAATTATTTATTGTATCAATTAACTATATGTACCTTCTTTGAATGTAGCTAGATCTATACATTAAACCTATCTAACCTAATCTAATAATATTATTAAGTCTAATAATTTTTTATTCCACTTGAAACCTATACATCCAAGTAACACTTTGTAAATTTTCTTTGTAAACCTATACATCAATTAACTACTGAAGAACATGTAAAAAAATTATTAAACATAATATATTAAATTTGTGGATGAAACAGGCAAGTTAATTGCTGGGATTCAAAATATCATTTAAAATAATTATAATTTTATTATTATCTTTATTATTAGGTATATACCTTCATAGTCCAAGGAAAAATAATGGATGTTGAAATATTTTTTGGATGGTGTTATATTCCATGCATTATTTGTAGCAAGAAATTGATATCCAATAATGGTGCATACATATGCAATGGGTTCAATAAATAATGCAAATATTCATTGATCAGATAAAAGGAAAAGGAAATTAAGTTAATTTTTTTATTAAACTATTTTTTAAAATAAAATTAATAATAAAATAAATTAATCGTGACGTTTCAAACACAAAATACATTTTAAAGTGGCTGACAATATTAAAGATACAACATTTGTGCTCTTCAACAAAGAAGCAGAAAGATTACTAAACACTTTTGCTAATTAACTTCTAAAACTTAATAGGAAAAATTTGTGTTCAAAATAAAAGTCAATCATTATAATTTAAAAGAAGAATTGGGAAATATCGTGAGACCGAGCGACAAAGACCCCCACAAGGGAAGGCATCCCAAGGAAGGATTGGGAAACTATACTAACTTGAAATATTATGAACCAAATGAAAAACTAAAATTAAACTACAACTTCCAACAAGTTAAAAAAATATCAATATATTTTTCTCGAGATTTTATAAAAAAAACTTATGATATGAATAATTTTTTTTAAGAATGTATATTACTAATTTTGCAGGTTAAAAAAAAACAAAATATATGAGCTTTAGGAACTTGGAGGTTTGAGGTAATTTTTTTCTTTATTTATTAAACTCAATTTTTTTACTTAAATTTTTTTTAATTAAAATATTATTGAATTTCTAGCATTACTTGAAAATTTCAAATATTTTAAAATAAAAAATAAAGGACAAAGTGGACTTGGACTAGAACAATGAAGATGAATAAAAAAAAAAAAATTAATCTACTCAGATTAAATAAATTATATAAGATAGAGTATTACAACTGTTGTGTCATAAATAAAGACTCATTAAAAGTCTAAGAGCCTAAAACGATATTTTAGGCTGAAGGGCATAAATTTTTCATACACAAGGGTCCCACATAAACACGCAAACAAGATAACTTTAATATCTAAAAATTTCTCCAAAAAGATAATTAGTTATCTATAAAGAATTGTAATTCTAAAATGATTTTAGAATATTAGAATCAACGACATCCATAATAAATAGATGCCATCCATAACAATCTTAGGCCTAGCCAAATTAAAATTAATCAAGATAAATATCATTTATAATAATTCTAGTATCAATCAAACTATAATTAATCAAGATAAGCATTATCTACAAGAATCTTAATTATGTAACACTTTAGATTATTTCATATTTCTCTATAAATAAACATGCACTCATCCTTGAAAAGATATATGATCTCTAATACTGATTTCAATATTATTTATTTTATCATATTCAGTGTCTAATTTAAATATCGAAATGTTTACGCGGAATCTCTTTGTCCCCTTTGATTGTTATATTATTTTTATAGATTCAAGTAGTTTGACAACGACGCTTTTAGTCAATTAAATTCATTGTTGTATTCAGGAAACAACAATTGATATCACCTATAAAAAAGGTTCAAAAAATCTATAAATACTACAATGCCTTCACACAATCTTAAGTTGCATCAAATCAATTAGAAAAAAAAAAAAAGAAAGACAATACACGAATGAAATAACCTCATTAATGGTACACTCTTTCATTTAATATTTTTACACCCACGATTATTTTGTTTTTAAATTATTGTTTTATATAAAAAAATAATTGAAAAGGAAATCATATATATATACATATGTTGTGAGAGAAGTTTCTCGTGGAAGCTGGGAAGCTTGGCAGAATTGGTATTTTATATATATATATATATATATAATATCATCATATCATAATAAGAAAAGCTTCTGGGAAGCCTGGAAGAAAGTCTCCATGTGCAGCATTCTTGAAAAGAAGAAAAAGAAATCGGAAGCAGCAATCTAGGAGAAGAACGGAGGCTGGAGCAACAACGATCAACAAAATGCGACGAAGAGCGCGGAGCCCAGAATTAATATTTTGGAAGATCGACTTGGTAGATCAGGAAAGACGAGAACCAAAACCAGAAGAGGCGATCTTCGGGAGACCTGGTAGCTCTCAGGAGTCTGAAATTGCGCCGGTGGAGACCGATTCATGAACACAGAGTGCAATCTGACTTTGTGAAGACCGACGGTCGACGACGTCGGTTCGAACGGCGGCCGAATCCGACGGTGAGGGACAGACGGCCGAACAGAAAGAAAAACGGAAATGGTCGACGGCAATGGCATTTCGACAGCGAACGATGGCCGCGGCAAGCAGCGACGATGAAGAACACGGCCGCAGCGAAAGCTCCTTTAATGTCGCTCTGGTTAAAGCTTATTCCCCTTATTTATTGTTGTGTTTGAATTGTGATCGATTGGAGAATCGCTATATATATGGGCAGAAGGCGAAGGAGGCGATGGCGCAAGCACCGCGGACGGTGGGTGGCGGCGACAGCGCCATGGGCTGCGGGCGACGAGTGCCGGCGACGTTACAGGGGCCGTGGGCGAGAAGATCCACGAGGGTCGTGACTTCAATGGCGGCAAGCCGACGGGGCCCTTTTCCGGCGACAAACGGAGTCCCCTCAACTGTACTTCGGCCCCCGGCAAATCTGGACACGTTTCAGTTGGTTTCTAAGAGATGGGACATCAAATCAGTCTATTAATTGAGTCCCGAGTCACTTGGTCCGACTGATTAAATTGGAATGGTTCGACCGAATGATGTCATATATATATTTTATATATTATTATGAAAAATATTATTATTAACTAATATACAATTAATATTTTATATATAATTGTTATATATATTATTATAGAATTAATTAATAATTAAAATTTTAAAAATAAATGAAGGGTGAAAAAAATTGGGGTCAATCCAATTTCCGATTCACCGATCCAACCGATTTTGACTGGGTTAAAGAAGATTTGACCTTTTAAATTAAATTGGACTGGATAGGCCACCAATTACCAGTTAAACTGGTTCGACTAGCTGGTCCGTTCTGATTTTTAAAACAATGCAAAGAACGTGGCATTTATAGCGCTAACTTCAAATTGGCGCATGAAACTCTCTAATGAATTTAGCAAAATGTGTTTAGCACAATTTTCAATACTTAAATTTGGTGTTGAGTGAATAGTATAGCATCAATTTGGTGTTATAGTATTCATCAAAACCAAATTTTCTTGTCCCAAGACGTAAATTAACTGACAAAGGAAGAACCATCGGGGTGTTGCTCTTTAGGCCCTTAGGTTCCGTGTTCGAGCCCTGCCTAAGAGATAGTTCAATAGACAAGAAACGACTCTGAAAAATAAAAAATGCTTGACGCCCTCATGTTTGTAGTTGTGTTAGAGGTTGAAACTTGCTTGCTGGGTTTCTTAATTTACCTCTCATGTTGAAATCGTGGGGCGAGGGGCGTTCGTGATGGTGCGTTAACAAAAAAAAAACTAAACTTTCTTTTTTATTTTATTTCCAATTTTATCTCTTTTATAACTTCAAAACAACTTATTTCCTTTATATCTTTTATCACTTTTATTATATTTATATATTTTGATTAATAATTGAAAATATAAATTAAATTATTATAAAAAATATATACCAATGAAAATATTTTATTAAGATTTATAAAATGAGTATAATATTAAATATATTTTAAAATATTTAATATATTTTATAAATACCATGTTAATATAAAATGAACTATTTTTGGTTTATGTATATGATTTTTTTTTATTTTAATAATTACTTAATAGAAAAAAATATTCTTAATGCAAAAATTTAATAATATAATAAAAAAAATAACATTTTCATTAACTTAAATTGAAAATACATGATGAAAATAAAAAAAAAGCTTAAAATAAAAACAACAACAATATAGCTTAAAAATAAAATGTTTTTTATTCTTAATTCTAAACTACCGTTTAAAACTTAATGAAAGGTTAGTGTTATGTACTAAAGTTAGTTGTGAAATAAATGGGAAAAAAATATGTGGATAAAAGAAGATAAGAAAATTAGTTGAAATATTAAGTGAAAAAAATATTTATGGGAAAAATAGTTTCTTTGATTTAAAATATTAGTTGAAAAATGAGATAGATAAATAATTAGGTGGATAAACAATTAGTTTGATAAAAGTTAGGCGAAAATAATTAATTAAAAATTTAGTAAAAAAATTAATTAGAATAACATATTTTGAAAAAAAATTTAAAAAATTATGAGAGTAAGTTTTAATTTTTTTTATAAAATGTGACTAATTATTTTTAATTATATTATACTAAGTTAAATAAATAAATTAATATTTATTAAATATTTATTTATATAATTTTTGTTAAAAATTTTCTTTTACACCAATTTGGTATTACACATTGGAGACAACACCAATTTGATATTAAAAATTTTGGTGTAAACCACTGTTAGATATCAAATTGGCGCTGGATTTAGTGTCCAACATTGGAGTTGCTTTAAGGCCTCAAATAACTGAACTCTCGGAACGGCTTTAGGCTCCACACAAATACTCGTTATAGGTCTGGGCTGGGAGCTTTTTTCCATCTACTTATTTCATATTTAATTAATTTTTCACGCTCCAACGATAGATTCGAATTTTAATTAATTCTGTTAAAATGTTTAGGGCTTAATAACATCAACAGACGAATGACTCACCTTGAACACATGCGAATGTAGATGTTATATCAAATCACAAAAACAAATTACTCCATTTGATTATGAACATAGGCGTTACGCTGAATCACGAAAATAAAATACTCATTCCGATTGCGGACGTAGGCGTTATGTAGAATTACAAAAATAAAATATTTATATTCTTTCGAATTGCGGACGTAGTCACTATGTCGAACTGTGAAAACAAAATATTGATATTCTTTCAAATTGCAAATGTAGACTCTATGCTGAATTGCAAAAACTAAATATGGAAATACTCTCTGATTGTGGGCATATGCGTTATGTCGAACTGCGAAAATAAAATATTATTATTTTTTAATTGCAAATGTAGACATTATGTCGAACCGTTAAAACAAAATATTCTTTCTGAGCGCAAACATAGGGATTACGCCAAATTGTAAAAATAAAATACGATTATTCTTTCTAATTGCGGACGCATGGGTTATGTTGAATCGCAAAAATAAAATATGGGTATTCTCTCTGAGTACAAACGCAAGCATTATACCGTATTGCGAAAATAAAATATAAATATTATTTAATTATAGATGTAGGCGTCACGCCGAACCGTGGAAACAAAATATTGATATTCTTTCTAATTGCAAACGTCGCCCACAATTTCAACAAGTATATACACACAAAAATGAGGAGCCGCGACAAAAGTTGTTTTAAGAAGATCGTTAAGATGTTTGGGGGTTGCTTGCGTCGATGGATAAAAGATTTACCTCAAACACATGCGGATGTTGAAGACCTTTGAGATGTTTGGGGGTTGAAAGCGTCAATAGATGAAAGACTCAATCCCGAACACTCGTGGATTTTGAAGTCCGTTAAAATGTTCGGGGGTCAGTAGATGAATAAGATTCGCCTCGGACACACGCAACAACTGTTAGGATATTTGGGGGTCGATTGCGTTAATGGACAAATGACTCATCTCGAACACACGCAGATGTTGAAGTCTGTTAAGATGTTCGGGAGTTAGTAGACATATAAGACTCACCTCGAACACACACAACAATCATTAAGATGTTTGGGAGTCACTTGCGTCGACGGATGAAGGACTTGCCCTGAACACACATGAATATTAAAGACTGTTAAGATGTTTGGGGGTCATTTGCGTGCAAATGATCCAAAATCAAGAACTCAAAAATTAATTTATCATTAGAAATAAAGGCAAGCTACGACATAGTTTACTCTTCTATTTGGGAAACTCAAATAAAAGAGTGGGGAGCAATTGTTGTGTTATAAACAAAGGCCTATTAAAATCCCAAAAGCCTAAAATGATATTTTGGGCTAAAAGGCATAAATTTCCCATATGCAGGGTGTAACATCCCTGATTTTGGAAATAATTAGTTTATGGATTTTAAGGTGATTTATTGAGTTATGTGCGATTTTGAGAAAAATTAATAAATCGCTGAATCGACGGCAGGAAATGCCTTGGGACTTGGATGTCCAGGGAAGAGGGCATGAGATTGGTGAGCATCTCAAGATGAGACTAATGATGCTGGAAACAGTCAAATCAAAAATAAATAATTTGTGTATAAGCTTGAATGGATGTTGGTACCAAATGATCGTAGGGGGGCTTTCGGGAAGCTGAAGGGACTTTAGGGATGGTTCGGTTTTGCCAGTGAGGCAACCTTGAAGTATTTTCGGGTGGAAGAAAGATCCCGTGTAGGCACATGGGCGAAATCGACCTTGTTGAGTAATTTGGAGTTATTAATTTTTAGTTTTAAGCATCTCAATGATTATTAATTTAAAATTTGAGGATATAATTGCAAGCATGCAATGCATAAAGTGGGATTAATAATTTAATTGAAGAATTTATAATGATTTTAATAAATTATATATGCAAATTATATATATTAGTAAATGAGTGAATGTTAGGTTCCAACATATAATATATGTATTTATGTGTGTGAAGTGTATGTGAGATAGGCGTGAAGGCCAAGGCTTGGCTATGATGATAGAATTATAAATGTATATATGGAGTTGTAACTAAGTGATAGTTATAATTAAAATATAATATTCATATATGTGTGGAGTTGTAAGTACTCTTGGAACTTGAGGGGAAATGAATGATGGATTACCAAATGATTGCCTAGGAAATTAAAGGAATAAAATGATGATGTTTTGCAGAGGCATAATTAATCTTGTGTCTTGTGAAGATAAAACAATGGATGAGACCATGGATTTGGATGAGGAAACAAGGGGCAGCTGAGGCTATAAATAGGTGAAAATGAAAGTTAAATGGAAGACATGAAGTAAGGGAAGCAGGAAAGGTGGCTGAGAGCTTGGAAAGGAATTTTCGACAGTGAGGTATATTAATTTCAAAACTAATTTATAGTTAAACTAGTTAACTTGATAAGCTCGTTAGTTAGTAAATTAACCTAGTAAAATAATTTAATTATATTTATGGGAGGATTTCAATAAAATGGTTGTCACGTATTTATTTAATTAATTTTGTTATACATATAGGGATTTTGAGTACGTCAACGGTACAAACTATCAGGCGGCACGTATCTTGAGGTAAGGGTTTAATATGTTCTGCGTGTAAATTTCTTTTATTATGACTTGCATAAGATATTGAAGAAGTGACTAGGCATGGGGCAGTAGATTGTTGACCGTGAGGGTCCTAGGACGGGGTCATAGATGAGACCACTAGGGGCCACCTAGAGCCTGAGATAGGTACGGTGGACAGGTTTGCATGCATGTTGCACTTCATATTTATCTATGATGTCATGTTGAATAATTTATTGCATTGCATATTACCTTTACTAAGTCTTAGGACTCACCCTTCCCACTAACCACACAGATAGCTCGGGGTCCGAAAAAGGGAAGGCGGTGTATGCCGAAGGCCAACTGAATGATGAGAATGGCAACCCATGATGGGAAAGCAACCTAGTAACTTGTGTCTGTCATGTTATTATTTTGTGGTTGTGTTGAACGTTGCTTGTATTTCCCAGTTGGACTTATTACTTTTAATGAGTACTTTGTGTGAGTAAATTACATTATACCTTAATTGCAGTTTATTAATCTGTTCATAAGGCGTAGGTTAGATTCGAGACTCGAGTGTTCTTCCGCTGCAAATGAGTCTTAGACCTCGAGTTCTCGATGGCCGGAGGTGACGAAGCCTGGACCCCACTCAGGGTGCCTACGTATCCCCCTTGTCGTTAGGGCATAGCCGGCCACCGAAGCGGGACCTACTGACGTTACGGTGACACCCGGTAGTGGGGACGGGGTGTCACGCATGGGGTCCTATATAAACGTGCAGATAAGATAATTTTGATATTCAAAAATTTCTCTGGGAAGATAATTAATTATTCATAAAGAATTCTAATTTTAGAATATTGGGATAAACGTCATCCATAAGAGATAGTTGACGCCATCCATAACAATCTTACTCTCAGTCAAATTAGGATTAATCAAGATAAATATCATCTATAAAAGATATATATCTTCTATAACAATTATAGTCTCAACTAAACTATAATTAATCAAGATAAGCGTTATTTACAAGAATCTTAATTCTGTTACACTTTATATCACTCCATATTTCTGTATAAATAAACAAACACTCATCCTTGAAAATGTATAAGATCTTTGATATTGATTTCAATACAATTTCTTTTATCATATTTAGTGTTTGACTTAAGTATCGAAATATTTGCACGGGGATCTCTTCGCATCCTCTGATTATTTTCTTATTTTTGTAGATTCAAGTGGCTTGACGACGACATTTCTAGTTAACTAAATTCATTGTTGTATACAGACAACAACAATAACTTTTATGAGAAATGTTTTGTAATTTAATGACATGTGACTACAAATTTAGTTTAATTGTAAGTTTTATTATGTATTTTTAATAAATATATACCAAACTACATATTCTTCTATTACAAATCATTATCTAAAATTTTTGTTAGTCTATTATTATTTAAAACTTTTATGATGAAAAATCTATGTGTGGTTGGGATGGTGGATATAATGGCAATAATGATGCCTTAGTGATAACTGTTTACAATTAGGCCAGATATTATAACAGTTGTATTATTTGTACGGGTCTAAATATTTAAATATATGACGGTTACACCCACAAGTTATATATTAATACAATTCGCATCTTTTTTAAAATTTCTACCTAAAATTAAAATTTTCAATTCAATTAGTAAATTAGAAGATTACTTAGTTAGGCTTCATATCTTATTTATATGTTTTATAATTGCCTAAGTGTTCATAGTGAGTAACAAAAATATATGGTATTTCTTATTGTTTATGATATTTACAATTTCTTACCATTTAAATATAATTTATGATAGTTTCAATTTCTCACCATTCAAACAAAATATACTTTTAAACTTCAATCTTTATCAATAAAAGACATGCCAATAGTCACACTTTAATTATACACATCCACTTACTATGAAAACATTTAATGGTGCATAATTAAATCAACAATGCTATTATACTAAAAACTAATTGTAAAAAAAAAAAAAAAAAAAAAAACATAAGTATGACTGTATTAGGTTCATTTTATGTCTATTAAAGCCTTTTTCAATTAAAAGTATTCTATTTATTTTTCGCAAACCGAATTTAAATATTACAAAAAAAGAAAAGAAAAGAAATAGATCATTCAATTACAATACTTAAATTTTAAAAAATATATATTGTAAAAAAGTATCAAATAACAAGAATAAAACAACAAAAAAAATTTCATACTAATCTATAAAACTAACTAAATCTATAATATATTTCAAATAAAAATTTATTCTAAAAAAAATAAAAATTAATACTAACAATATTTACAAAAAATATAATCCAAATATCACTATTATCTCTTTATAAAAAAATTTGTACGTCGCACAAAATAATACCTTGTGGTCTTAATAAGGCATGAGACGACCATTTTATAATAATTATTCTCTTATTTAGTTGTGTTGCATGCATATCTAATCAAAATATTCATAGAAAATAAAGAGAATATTACAACTCGAGATTTAATAAAGAAAGACTTCATATATATATATATTTATAGTAACAATATGTGACCCCAATTCGGCAATTTCAAAAGCACTGACTATACTATGCCACCAACATTAGACTTTGCCACTATTACCAACCACATTATTGATTCTTTTTCTTTTCTACGCCCAACATATGTAAAACGAACCAACTTACAAACAAACCAATCTACTGGGAATTATCCTCCATCACATTCCCATCACATGATCGTGCAGCCCGTGGCATTTTCGTCGCTGAAGTAGTCGTCGCAACGACTCACATGACACACCCTCCCCCCACCATAACCATAATAGCCATCGTACCATGACACGGATCTTCCGTACCCATGATAGCATGGGCCCCCTGCTCGCCCTTCATAACACGACCCACAACATATCCCTGCAGGAGCCCCCATCTGATGAATCGGTGGGCATACTGGCACCGGTTGAGGTGGCGACGGAGGGGTTTTTGGAGCCTTTGGCGGCGATGGTTTAGGAGTAGGTACCGGGACGGGCACGAGTCTTCCGTACCCATGATAGCATGGCCCCCCTGCTCGCCCTTCAGAACACGGCCCACAACATACTCTCGGGGGCCCCCCCCTCTGATGAACCGGTGGGCATACTGGCATCGACGGGTTAGGAGGAGTAGATATCGGGACGGGCACGGGTCTTCTTCCGTACCCATGATAGCATGGGCCCCCTGCTCGTCCTTCATAACACGACTCACAACATAGCCCTGTGGGGGCCTCCATCTGATGAGCTGGTGGGCATTCTGGCACCGGTGGGTTAGGAGTAGATATCAGGACTGGCACGGGTCTTCTTCCATACCCATGATAGCATGGCCCCCCTGCTCGCCCTTCATAACACGGCCCACAACATACCGCGACAGGCACGCCAGGGGGCGGTGGAGGTGGAGAATCTTCCTTGGGAGGAGGAGGAGGAGGTGGACAATCTTCCTTGGGAGGCGGTGGAGGCGGAGAGTCTTCCTTGGGAGGAGGAGGAGGAGGAGAGTCCTTGGGCTTTTTGGGTGGCTTAGGCTCCACGATCTGGATGCACTTGATGGTCTTGCCACCCTTGCAGCACAACTTGTCTCGAATCTTCTCGGGGCTGCAGCATACGACGGTGATCGTCACCGTATTTTGCTTCTCATCGAAGATCTGGTTTCGTATTTCTTTTATCCCGGCCCAAAGCAAAGGCCCACCAAAAACCAATGGTTTCACATCACGCACAGAAAAGAAAAAAAGCTCAGTTTATTATCTGAATAAATAAATAATTTTAAGGTTACGAATTTTTGAAGAAAAATATATAGTAAATTAATTAATTAATAGAGATGAATGATGGTGATTTCTATATATTCTGGGTTTGATCAAGTAGATCCTAGAAGAGGTAAATTAATTAAGATTAGGGTCGTGTGACTCACGAGGGAATTTGCAGAGCAATTTCTTGACCTCCCTGTAGCAGCAGGGGCACTGAAGGTCAACCTTCACCACCATTGTCGTAACCTGTTTGTTACACCACGTACGTGCGGATGACGATGATGAGGATGATGATGGGCATTGAATTAAAAGAAAAGAAATTAAACATTAGATTGCGTTGCGCGCAATAATGGAGAGGGAGAAAGAGATTTGCATGATGCATGGATGAAGAAAAGTAAAGGTTTTGGTACATATTAATTAATTACATGGATCCGATCCAAGGGAAAAAATATAGCCTACAAACATATACAAATATATATGTGCGTGGTTGAAAGTGAAGCAGTGCAGTGCAGAAGGATTAAACACACAGGCAGCTGCTGCTGCTGCAGCTGCGTAGCGTAAGTAGAAAATGGATCGAGGCCGGCCGGGGAACAGGAATGTCACAATTAGCTAGGTTGGTAACGTACGTACGTACGTACCTTCTCAGCCATAGCGGAGCAGATTAGGGACTACGTGCTGGATCTGGAGCAAGCCGGAGATGAATGTTAATGGCTGCTGCTGCTGTTGATAGTTGTTAAGAGGACGATGGACAGGTATCTAATTAAAGAGTGAGAGGTGAGAGAAGGAAGGAAAGGCTCCGATTGATTGATATAAAGATGGATGGATGGATGGATTGATGCTGGGCTTAGCTTAATGGAATCAATCAGTCAGTTGGGTAGGGAGGACGAGGAAAGGGAGCGTGGGGTGTCCTAATCTAAGCTACATTTCACACTGATTTACCTACGTAAGTAATTAATAGAGGGCGCTGAAATTGAGGTGAGATGGTTAAATTTTGTATTTTGTTGTCGATATAAAGGGGGTGGGGCTGGCATTTCCATTGCTATACTCTGTCCTCTCCGCCCCGTACGTCTGCATGTGCTGCCCTCTATTCATCACACACACACACACACACTCACTCATCATCCCAATCCCATCTTTCTTTCGATCCACTTTCACTTCCACTTCCACTTTCCTTTGCTTTCAGTTGGCGTCCCCTTCCCTCTGAAGCTTCGTTAAAGGATTCGTCCCTCAAAAGTTAAATGAGTCATAAATAATATCTTAAATCAAATTAATTTACAACTACAAGAGCTACTATATAAACATGATAATAATTTAATTTATATAGGATATTTATGGAAAAATAGACTTAATCACGATTTACTTTGAACTGTGACTCGAATCAAAATTATTTTTTTAAAAATCAAATAAAAATCGTCTTTTCAATTTCAGTTCAAAAATTGAAACCAAAATTGAAAACTTAAGTGATTTCCAAAAATTCAAAATCGAAATTGAAATCGGTTCGAATTGTTAAAAAATAAATTAAATAAATATAAAACATATGATATAATGTATAATAATTGATATTTTTGAAAATAATTTCGATTAAGATTAAGATGAGGGGATTATAAATTCAAATGGCAAGTGAACTAAGTGATATCCGATTCCTTTAAAACCTAAAAGAATATACATATAACTTGATTTATATAAATTAAATCCAACTCTCTTTTTTTTTTTTTTTAATTAAATCGATTCCTATTGAAATCAGAAAGAGTTAATTTAGTGGAAATTTAATAATATAAATAAATATTAAAAATTATTTAATTTTTACTGTGTTTGCTTTTTGAGATGCAAAATTACTAATTAAAATTTTATATTCAAGTTTAGAAAATAAATCCTTTTCACTTGACAATATAGATAAGAGAAAAAAAAATTAAAAAACGTAAAAATTGTGAAGAATTTATAGATAGATTTTGCAAATTAAAAATTCAATGATTTACTTTTTTTTCTTTAACAAAAGTTTCATAGTCCAAAAAATTATTTTATCAAATTATTCTTTTAAAATAATGCCACTTTTTATCTTTTTTTATTTTTCTGTTGTGTTATTAGTTTACATTCCATGATTTTTTGTCTAATATTGAAAAATGATATGTAAATTTAGAAAGCTTGGGGTCTTTTTTGTCTAAATGATATTTCACTATACATTGTTTAATATTGGAGTTTGAGGGAGCTCTTTATTCAGATAAAATAACAAAATAAACAGACCATGAATTTAAAGAAAATTATCATAAAATAAAATTAATAATTTTGTATTTGAAAATATAAAAAAATAAATTTTAATTACTTATTAATTTTAGTGCTCCCTTCTTGGGGGTCCTAGACATAAGTCTTAGTAGTTTATGCCTTCAATGAACTTGACTAGAACTATTGGGAACTGGAATTGGAATTAAAATTGGAACCATGCATATACAGACGATTTGATTTTAATTCTACCAAAAAATGGAATTGAAACAACTAATTTCAGACCCATGACCAAATTTACATAGAAAGAGTTCTCTAGATAACTAGTTAATGAAAGAAGAGCGAAAACAAACTAAGGAAATTAGTAGTAGGCGGCGACAAATGCCAATCCACTTCCATCGTCATCCATGAGACGTGAGTATTTACATAAATAACAAAATTAACATCAGCTTATGCTGCTGCTGCTGCTGCGGCTCTGCTGCCGCAGCAGCGGGGTGAGGCGTCAGCAGTTGCCTGGAAGTAGAATATAACTTCGAAAAGAAGGCACATGTGATCAACTTTTTCTCATGGCATCTTTACAGGCTAGAGGTAGAATATCTTCCACTGTAAAAGCAATTATATATAGAGGAAAGAAGAAGGAGAGGTGTTGGAGAATCTAATAAAAGGGGTGACTTCCTTGAGATACTTCTAGGTGTTGATTCCTTAATTATCTGAAGATGAAAAAGTCAGTTTTGTTTTCGGACTCTCTTTTGGGAGGCTATGAAACCACCTCAGTGTTGATGGCCATGGTGGTTCATTTCCTCGGCCAATCTCCCAGTACTGCCCTTGCACAGTTAAAAGGAACCCTTTTGAATGCCTTGTATATAAAGCTATATCTTTACAGAACTTAATTTTATATAGAATTATATAAGATAATTGAACAACATTATCACTGCAAATCTAGGAACCATGCATTTTGATGAGCTTTTCATTCTGTGTAAACATTAATTTTGTTCAAGTGTCACTGTTTGATGATCAAGCATTTGCTTTTCATA
Organism: Diospyros lotus; assembly: GCF_014633365.1. Lineage (NCBI taxonomy): Eukaryota > Viridiplantae > Streptophyta > Magnoliopsida > Ericales > Ebenaceae > Diospyros > Diospyros lotus. The sequence goes on from NC_068345.1 coordinate 42,199,064, forward strand.
CAGCTAGAGCATGAGAACATAAGAAGCATGAAGAAGAGAGGTGAATTTTTGAACTGGGAAGATTACAAGAAAATGGATTTCACTCAAAATGTAAGAAGATCACTTGCTTTTCTAATGAATTTAATTTGTTTCTTTTTCTTTTCTGTCTGATCATGGGTATTTAGCTAACTGCAGGTCATTAGTGAAGCTCTGAGATATGGAAATGTAGTTAAATTTGTGCGCATATAAAGGCTCTCAAAGATGTCAAATTCAGAGGTTTTTTTATTTATATATATTAAAACCCTACCTTTTTTGAACAAAAGCTTCTAAACAATTGGGGAATTGATGCTTTATCCACAATCATGCATGCATGAGCTTTTTGTGCTGTGTTCTTTAATTAATTGTATCTCTCTCTACTAATTAAGAAATTAAGATCCTCTCCCTCATTTTTAAATCCATACTTTATTTCAGGTTACTTAGAGGCTTCTTGGCTCACCGATTTTTTTCATAACTTTTAAGTTATTTATCTTTTAAGTTAAACGTTAGATAGTGTTTAAACTGATAATGTGTTTAATTAAACATACACTACAAGAAAATGAGGTTTTACCGGCGAACTTTTTCCGGCGGTTTGTATAATTGTCGGGAAAATGCCACAATCCCCAGCGGTTTATGAAATCGCCGGAAATGTTGACATATCCCCTGCGGTTTTATAAATCGCCGGGGATGTTGACATATTCCCGGCGATTTTAAAAAATCGTCGGGGATGTTGACATATCCCCGGCGGTTTTCAAAAATCGCCGGCGATGTTGAACCATCGCCGGTGATTTTTAAAAACCGCCAGGGATTTTTATGACCCATCCCAGGCGGTTTAAAGACCGCTTGGAATTATGACACATCCCCAGCGGTTTAAAAATCGCCGGGGATATGATTTATATACCCGCCCCCGCCCAAATTAATCTTCCTCAAATCCCTCCTGCAAACCCTAACCCTCTCTCGCTCGCTCTCGTGTCGCTCTAAGTTGCTCTCGCTCGGTCTCGCCGCTGCTTCCCTCGCCATCACTCGCCTCGCCCTCAGTCACTCTCGCTCGCTATTGCTGCTGCCTCCCTCGCCATTTAAGCAATCTTTGAACTCATCAAGGTACCTCAATTACTTTATATTCACTAACTATCCTTAGAAAACTGTTTGGTCTCTACGTTGTTGCGCCATAGATCATCCATTTCATATTTTTTTCTGTTTAGTTTTCTTTGACGTCTTTTAATTTTCAACTGTTTTACTTGGTGGCTTTTGCTGGTACTTGTCAGATTTACTTTACAAGAGGATAAACACTGCAGAGTGATAACATTGAAGCATTTTTTATTAATGAGAGCCAACTATTTTTGACAAGAAGTTAATCTTCATGATGTCTTCTTGATCGTATCATTTGTCCCACGCCAGAGGGGGCAGAAGTTAGGTGTTACCTCTGTAAAAGTTATCTGTTTGTTTGTTTCAGGATAGTTGGTTAGGCTGTGTGTCCTATTTTTAAGGAGGTGGGTTGTTAACCCTCAGAACTATATATATTGAGTCCTATTATGCTGGAAGTACATATGATTTTTCCTGCTAAAGTTTTATCAATTATAAACATCCAGGTCTTTTCCCAGCGTGACAGAAGGTATATAGGTGTTATTCTGTAAGTCTTGGGTCTACCTCCATAAATCACTGCCAAATTTCAAAGCTATTGTAGTGTGTTATTTTCTTAAGACCTGCTCAGTCATTCCATGTCAGGGCAACTGCTTGACTATCATGCCTAATTTCAGTTCTCATTTCAGAATCAGGTTCCAGTTATTTTGCCTAATTTGGTTCCATTACCATTGACTTGCTGCTACTTTGTATTCAATGCTATTGGTTCAATATTATTCAGAAACTAATGTGAATAAAAAAAAATCCAAACTAAATTGCTCCCTATAGAATAGAACAAATATTAGAGTTATTCAACATTTTTTACATAATATGTTAGATTGCAAGTGCCTTAGCTTGATAAAATATCGAAATGGCCATGCTTGAGAAATGCATGTTGAATTTGCAATCTAAACAGGCCGGTCATGCAATTTTGGAAAAAAATAAATAAAAATAAACACTTAATATGCTCTTTCATGTGAAACACCATACCATTTGGCCTATCAAAAACTTAGAGAAATCAGCAGGAAGCATGGTAGTTGATATAGCAGATGACGACGACAATTCCATTCCTTATACTGCACATAGTGATGATAATGATTTCTAATATTGAAGTGGCATGTATATGTCTTCCTTGCATAATATTTAATGATGTGGTATGTATATATGTTTATGTTTTAGCTTTTATGTTTTGATTTGTTATTTTTGTTTAACCTAAATTGATATGCTAACAGATTATTTTTTACATTCAAATCAATAATAGGCAATTACACTGATGGCATCTAAGAGGCAGACTCGTTGGCCAATTGGATCCATGTCACGTAGTACAGATTCACACCACAATGATTCACAATCAGTTTCATCCCATCATCCAACCCCAAACCCAATCCCGCCACATCCCCATCATCCTGAAGAGGACTTGATCCACTCACAATCCAACCCCCAAAACTCACATAGTCAGCAAGGTAAATACCAAAAATTTATATGAACAATAATAAATTATTATTCTTTCCTAATTCAATCTGAATTTATTGTGTTATTATGTTTTAGCAGGTACAAGCTCCATGTCATCTACTGCCAAGAAAGGAAGAGGAATATCAAAACAAATTTCAAAGTGGGGAAAGGAAAAGATTCATATTGAATTTGATGCTGAAGGATAACCAGTTGGGGAGATGGCAACTAAGTTGGAAACCCAACTAGGTGTGATGGTAAGGAGTATTGCTCCCTTTACATTTACTGATTGGAGATCACCGGGGATGGAACCATATAAGGAGCGCATCTGGCAAGAGGTCTTGGTGAGTAAATAATGTCTCTGATTCTTAGTTATCTAACTCTAAACTTTTATACTCTAATAAGGATATTATTGCAGGATAACACTGATGTACCTACAACATGGAGATCAATTTGCTTGCAACATGCTTCCAAGAAGTGGAGAGAATACAAAGCCACCTTGAAGAGGCATTATGATTGCCATGAGACAGATGTAGCTCGTCTGTCAAAAATACTGCCTGGGGTGGACCCAGAACAATGGAAGGTTCTTGTGGAGTATTGGAGATGCGAGCAAGCACAGGTATGTATGATTTATGTATGGGTAGATATATCAGATGAATTCTTTATGCCTAGTTCTAATATCATATTACAAGTAGGAACGTAGTGTGACAAATCGTGTCAATCGAGATAAGCAAAAGATGGGTCACACCAGCAGTAGGCGATCACATCCTCAGGTTAGACACCAGGTAAGAATAGAATGGATATTAGTTATATATATTTATTGATAATTAAATTAGTAATGCCTAAACTTTAAACATTTAATATATTTCATATCTTATATATGTTTTTAGATGACTATTGAAAGTGGAGATGAGCCAGATAGAATCAAGCTTTTTAAAAAGACACACAACAAAAAGAGTGGAGAGATAGTAGACTCTACATCTTCATATATAATCGTATGTATTTCTAAAATTTGAAAGTTGTAGATATATTTTGTTTCTTTTACTTGTCGACTTATGTAACTAACTTGTGAAATGTTTCTTGAGGAACAAATGGATGAAAGGTTGTCACAAATACCCACAGATGAACAAACCCCAGATTCGCTTGAGGATGTCTTTACTCAAATACTAGGCAAAGATGGGCATGGTAGGGTAAGGATGGGAGGACTTGGAACATGCCCAACTAAGGTTAGACAAAGACAACAGTATCAAGTGCCTCAAGAGCAGTATGATCAAATGCATGCGCAAATTACTGCCGAGCTAGAAGAAAAATTTCAAGTTCAAATCCAAAGTCAAGTTCAAATGCAAGTTCGTGCAATATTTGAGGCAATGGGACATATACCACCAGCTCTAGACAATACACCACAATCGAGACAGGTATGTCGTTCATTAGTGCATTTGATTTAAAATTACATGTTTACTATATATATTAACTAAACCATTTTGAAATATAGCCATCCTCATATGCTAGTGCTTCTGCCACACATGCAAGCACACCATCACCTGAAACTGAATACGCTGGATTATCGATACCAGAATGTGATCATCATTTAGAGGTAATTCGCTACCAAATAGTTAATATATTTCAAAATCAAATGCACTATTGATTTAGCCCAATTCCTTGCAAAAATCAAGCCTACCACTGTTAAAACCCATTAACTTTAATCATGCTTTGATAATTTGTGCTTGTGGAAATTTGGGAATTTTGATTTAATTTACCAATATTATTGGTTGCAGTAACTCAGTCTGGTAGGTTAATTAGGGGTTGGATATAGAGTGCACGAGTCATCAACATAAATTTGGACACCCTCCATAATTGTGAAATATTTTAATTTTGAAAATATTTACCAAAGTTTGGCTGTTGGCCACTTTGGTAGGGTAGGGGTGGTTGAATGGACCCCCTCTCTTGTCTGCATGCAACACAGTTAAAAGCCTCCCTCAGCTTCACGCCCCCATCTAATTACTTTTTCTTTTTAGTTAAATTAATTAATTGCACCCGCCTTCAATTTTTATCTTTTCCCCAAGTGGTTGACACTTTTTGAATTGAGTAAGTAGAACTTTATGTTGAACAATTGCCTGATAAGGATGACACCCCAGCTTCACCGTAATGTGAAGCAGCCATGAAATGTCAAGTGGTTCCTACAATATCATTGATTGATTCTATAATTCTGTGCTTAAGAATGTTGTTTGAGAAGGTGCTTAATATGCCAACCAGTGAATGGAGAGTACCCTCAAAGTTTGCTAATTTCTGAAAGTGTGGGTCTCAACAAAACATTAGTTGCCATCATGACAGATGAAAATTTGATGCTTGACACCATTCAACTTTCTGTTCCTATAATCAGAAATAATGGTCAATTTTCCTCTTGTTTTTTTAGCTATTTGTAGAAGAATCAGTTATCTCTAAAGTCTAAACTTCGATTATAATCTTGATTGTTAGGAACTCATTCGTATTCTCTACTTTTCATCAAATGTTCTTCTTCATGCAGGGGTGATTTGGACTGATGTACTATTGATGGATGAAGTGTTGCCGGAGGCCGGTCTGTCTGAGTTTTCTTTAAAGGTTTTTGTTGTCATGTCCTTCACTTTCAATTGAATATTGTGTAGTCATATTTTGTTGAAGCTTGTTTTTTTAATAACCATTACATGGTTCCAGGCTGCTCGTGTTAATGTCAAACAATTTATTGATTGTACTTTTTCCCGTCTTCTACTTCAAATCTCAGGTTAGTTAGATATTGTTGTTTTTGAAGTCTAGAAGTTTATTTACGTTCATCAAAACCTTGCTTTGGTGGCCCAGATGCCACTTGTACAGCTACTCATAAATACTGATTTGGGTGATTAGAATCATAGAAATCTGAACCCATTCATATTTCTAAATATTTTTATATGAGTTATTGATAACTTTTAAATACCTTATACATATTGGAAAGATGATAGGATATGCAATTTCAAAGATATAAATTACATTTACTTCTTATAATTGATTCTATGAGTTTGAATTTTCCTTCAATGTTGGATTCAATAGGAACTGAAGTCAAGCAGATTTTGCCTCAAGGGCAAGGGCTTCATCGTAAGCATCATCGAACTGACAGCAATGGAAGCACCACCTCATCACGCAGCAATCCATTACGAGATGACAAAATGATCCGATTAAATACCCAAAGGGCCAGGAGCCAGCTTCTGGAAACCCATTTAGCAAAATTATTTAAGCAAAAAATGGAAATTTTCACAAAAATTGAACATACACAGGTACAATACTTGTGCCCATAGGAAATGCAACTTGTACTGCTATGAGAACAAAACTGAGAAAGCCTGTAAATTGCAGGAATCGGTGGTAACAACCATTGTAAAACTGTGCCTTAAGAGTTTGCAAGAGTTTGTCCGACTCCAGACATTTAACAGGAGTGGCTTCCAGCAAATTCAGTTGGACATTCGGTACCTGAGGACTGTTGTGAAGGACGCAGTCGAAGATGAAGCTGTTGTCGATTTCCTATTTGATGAGGTAATCGGATTAGTTTATTCAAAGTTTGTGATTTTTCTCCCAAATAAGCTTAAAAAACCGGAGTCCAATTTGTTTGCAAATGACATTTGGTACCAACAATGGCTCCCAATTACAGAGCAAGAAGGCTTTTGAAGTCCCGGAATCACCCATCTTCATTAAGGGCTTCTTTTTTTTTTCTTCTTCTTTTTCTTTAGCTGATGGTAAAGTTTAGATGGGATTACGAGTCATATTTGATGATCTTCTGATGTGCTGATTTGGGGGAGCTGCAGGTAATTGTTGCTGCTGCTGAACGCTGTTTGGATCCAATTCCCTTGGAACCCCCGATCTTGGACAAGCTTATACAAGCAAAGTTGTCAAAGACCTCTGAAGAGAACCCGGCTTCGTCCTGACATGTTCAAATTCTGTGTCACAATGAGTAAGCTGCTTTATCTGCTCGCTGTATTTGTGATCCATTTTGCCTTTTTGATATCGCTTACACTCAACACATCCCCACCCTTAGAATAGGAACATCTCTCTTTATACAATTTATCAACATACCCCGTGTTACTGTTTTACAAATTTTGTATAATATGCAATGTTTATCCCATTATTATTGTGTTTATTTCTGTGTTACACAAAACTGTATTATAAATTATATTATTCATTATTGATAGGGGATAAGGGTGGGTTCTGCCCATTGGAGATGGTGTTGGGATTCAAGATTTCTGCCCCACCGGGGCACATTAGTAAAACTGTATTATAAATTATTATTGTGTTTAAAATTACATGATAGAAAGCGTTTGGTTTCTTATTCAATGAACTAATAAGTGGCAATCAAGTTGTGATAGATGAGATACCAAATAGGCAGTGATTCTGAATGGTCATTGGAGATAGTCTTGACTACATGGAGGGTCTCAGATGTAAGTGTTTTTGTATATAGTTGTTATGCAATTTTGAACATGTTTTATGCAATTTTATAGTTAATGTACATACTTATAGATCTATTGTTTTTCAATGCAGATCGAAAAAATATGATATGCAATTTTGGTTGGAGCAACATGGTGGTGTAATAAAGGGTTATCTGAGGTCACTTGGACATGTTTTAGTTTAGGGTTGATTTGTATGTGCAAAAATGGTATTGTGTAATGAGACGAAACAAGATCGATCTTTTAAAATTGTAATGGTATTTAAATAGATCTATTATATACAATTGTTATATTTATTGTGTGTAGTGGGTGAATCTTTTAAAATTGTTGGTGGTTTTTTGTTATTATACAGGTTTTGATTGCATTTGATTAATGTTAATTTTAGTATTGTCGGCGGTTTTGGGTTTTTCGGGGCGGTTCACCTTTGTCGGCGGTTTAAAAACCGCCGGTAAAGTTGTCAATTTCCACTTTTACCGGCGGTTTAAAATCGCCGATAAAATATAATTACCGGCGGTTTTGAGCTGCCGGCAAAGGAAAACTTTGCCGGCGATTTTTAACAGCCAGTAAAATACTATTACCGGCGGTTTTTAAACCGCCGGCAAAGTAAAAACTTTGCCGGCGGATTTCAATAACCGCCGGGAATTATTATTTTTACCGGCGGTTCATTAAAATCGTCGGTAAATTTTTTTCCCGGCGGTTAAAAACCGCCGGTAATATTTTTCGACGGACGTATTTCCGGCAGAAAGAATTACCGCTGGTAAAAATTTTACCGGCGGTTTTTTTACTTTTTCTGGCAATTTTTTAACCGCCGGGAAAGATCAAACCTCCTGTAGTGATACTTTTAAGCTATCAATTAATATTTATGTGTTTGATTTGAAAAAACGGATAAACTATTAAAACTTGACAAAAAGACCAAAATAGACATAAATGTTAAATGATATAAAATTTTATTATTAAATATGAACAAATTATACATAATTATTAAATATATATTAATACAATATTACTATATATATTATATATAATAATATATATTATTTATGTTATATATATACATATATATATATATGCTGTAAGCAACGAGAAGAACTGCAGCGGAGCGAGGAGGCGACTCACAATGTGATGATAATGAAGGATCTGGAGAAGGAGGAGGATTGGGAAGCAGCGGCTGAGATGGGCTACGGAGACAGCGATAATGAAGGAGGGTTGGTCGACGGCGCTGAGTGGCAGATTTGGAACCAGATGTTGCGATAGTGTGACCCACCAGCACAAGGCTACTTACGGCGGCTCAGCTAGACGATGGCGACGGCGGCAGAGCGATAATGGTAGAGGGGCGAAAGCAGCAACGCGATAATGGCAGACCTTCTGGAGAATATGATGGGAGAAAGAGCTTTAGGGGAGAGAGGAAGAAGATGCAACAATAACAGAGGGTAAAATAGTATTTTTCTCCGTCAACTCTCTAACTTTTTTTCCCAAAGTTGGGGGCACTAGTTTCTAGCCAATGTTGTTAAAACAGTTGATAAGCTATACATCGTTAAAGCTGTTAATACTTGCCAAACACTTCATTATAAAAAGCTATATAACTTTAAAGTTACTTATACAACTTATACGCGGTCAAACCACTAAGCCAAACAGCCTCTTAATTCGAGTGCGATTTTGTTCACCCTCTTTAACGGGGGTGAACATCACCCTCACAAAAATTGTGAGGGTGGAAAAGCAACGGAACGGCAATCAATTAATTCAGACCGTTCCGTTGCTTTTTTCACCCTCACAATTTTGTGAGAGTGATGTTCACCCCGTTAAAGGGGTGAACAAAATTGCACTCTCTTAATTCCCTCTGGCTGGAAGGTCCTACCAGTTCTCAGTGCAGTTCACTTAGGCCCATCTCTCCTTGCAGAGGCTCTCCAGTTTCATCCTTGGAGATGGGAGGTAATTTACGTACCAATTTAATTTTATCAGTTCTAGGACCCATGCATATAGTTGGATTTGTCCTACCATGCGCCCCCTAATTCCTTTAAATACACATATATTTAAAAAAGCAACACATTTTTCGCATTTCTAGTGGTACAAAATTAATATAAGATAAGCTTTAATTAGGCCATTTTCAACATTTAGTTAAATTGGGATTAGGAAAACTGAATAGTATTTTGTTAATTAAATTAATGTCCATGCATGTAGATCGATATATTTGGTTTAATTGTGTTCATAATCAACAATATTCAGACTCAAGATCAGACATGCAAGAAGTTTAATCCATTTGGTGGAGGATCAAAATGCTGCCTGGCTAGGATCTGAACTTGCCAAGGTAGAGAGATTGCATTCTTCCTCCACCACCTTGTCCAAAATTTCAGGTACCCAATCTCTTATTTTTCGACTTAAAAAACCTACCAAACACTCTAGATTTATAAATTTTCTATCTACTTTTTTTCGATCGATTATGACAATTAGGCTCTATATATTGGGTTTGTAGATGGAGAACTGAAGGTGGTGACCAGCCCTTTGCATATGTGGAGTTTCACAAAGGGATGGCACTCAAAGTTGAGCACTTCTCCACTTGAGAAACAACCAAATTCACAGTGAATTCTGATCAATTGATTAGAGGCTCTGGCTTAATTTGTTTTGTATCTATAACCATATCATAACCATATCAATGAATGATGAATCAGATGGACTTGTGGCCCAAAGATTCTTTGATGAGCGTGTGCCCTTCACTTTCATGTTAAGTATAGCCCTTGCTGTATATTTTTTTTCTTTTTTCTTTTTCCCCCTTCAAAGAGTTGTAATTTTGTTCATCTTCCTATAATAATGAAAATCCTTTTCTCATGTTCATTTTTAATTTATTATTTTGTACTGTTTTGTCCATCTCTTGCTGACTTGGTTTGATTTCGGGCTTATATGCTTGAGAACCCTGATGAATGAAGCCCCAATATACCCCCAAAAATGAAGGAAAATGCTCTGCCCTATACTATTCTCTCTCTGAGCTTATTGGGCCATTATTCTTGATTTGATCGTCATTATCTCTTAATTCTTAATTATTTTTTTACCAATGATTATATCTTATATTAATCTATTATATATATTTTTTTACTATGCAAAAAAAAAAAAAAAAAATCCAAGGTTGAAGCCTTCTATATAGATAAAAGATTTTAAATGTCATAATCTACGTGAAATTTAAGTATCCATCAGCTATATGTAAATTAGGATTTAAAGGCAAAAGGATTAATAATCGATATTGTCACTGACGGCCTAATGGGAGCTGTTCTTAGTACTAGGAGATAAGGGGTTTGGGTGCATAATGAGCAACAAAATATCAAACTAATCTCAAGAAGCCTATTCTCATGAATGAGATAAGGGGTTTGGGTAAAGTTTCTATAGTACAGCAGGTTTCTAGACACTAAGTTAACCTTTTTTTATATAAAAAAATACAGAGAAAAATAGGGAAAGAAGACACAAAAGTGACAAAACATAACAAACAGAAGTCTATTCTAATAAATCATGTAGAAATCAGTGTTTTTGATTCAATAGGTGGAGTAAAGTTCCAGTCTTTAGACTGCTTTGACAACAATAGGACTCCTCACAAAGTGCTTACCATCTGACCATGTCAATTCTCCAAATACATAGTCTCTACCTTTCTCAAACTTCTCAGCCTTCAGAGTAAGTTTGACCTGCTTCTCTTCTCCAAATTTTCCAAACTTGAGGCTCTCCGGCTTGACAGAAACTGATATACCGGCCGGGTTTCTGACACGCACCGCGTAAGTTCCTGGCGAACCGACGTTCTTAACAGTCCGACTCACGGTGATGGAGCCAGTGAGCTTAGGCACTGTGATTGAAGGGTAGTTGAAATTTATAAGGCTAATGGGCTTGGAACATCTATAGGGATTGCCCCAGAAGAGTGCAATTTGAGTTTGATTGTAACCAAGGGTGAAGAGAAATCTCAGGTAATCCTTGGCTGTTAAATCATAAACCAAGCCGGGATCCACTGCGCGGTTTGGATGTACATGGCCTGCTCCATAGCTGAATGGTGTTGCCTCATGGAGGATGCAGTGATCAGTGGTTCCTTAACGTTGTCTCGTGTCATTGCTGCAAAAGTAGGATGAAGCAGAAGGACCAAAGCGTGGCTAAACAACCAGATCTACTAGCAGCTACGAGAGTTCTGATACTCGAACCATTTTCTACATCCAGTTAGCAAATAAGTCGAATCTTCAAATAATTTGTAAGGTTTAGTTTCTACTCACCAGTGGTCATGATTGCTGATCTAATTGCTGCAGGGCTCCAAGTAGGGTAGATGGCCTTTAGAAGGCCAACAATGCCAGAAATACGAGGGCATGACATTGAAGTGCCTGATACTGAATTAAAGAGAACTCGACATGTATCAAAATCTTGGTTTGTTGGTCCTTGTGCTCCAGTGTAGGCAGCTATGACACTCACTCCCGGACCAGTTATATCAGGCGGGACAGACAAGGCAATTGTCGACACTGTTGAGTGAAATGGCAACCTCAATTTTTTTTCATAAACTATATATTTGAATTTGTAACGCAAGGACAGCCTTTAGGATCTCTGGGACAACTGTATTTGGTCCCCTCGATGAGAAAGATGCCATGAATGGACTGGCTTCATCCCCAACAGAGTTGTTGGATGCGTAATGTATGCCCATGGAGACCTAGGGAAAACATGCAGCTCTCAGAAACAGAGGAAGGTCTATTGCCAACTTAAGTGTTTTACAACTTCTGCATTCTATAATGCTCGATTACTTCCCAGATTTCTAACATTACATGATGTTAACATTATTATGACTTATTTGAATTGCATATGAGCAATCTAAGGTTCGTATTTCACTCCAATTAGACCCGTAATGTGGCAGAGCAATTGGCATGTCATATTACCTGGTGCTATTGACATAAGAAAAAACGGCAACACCATCAGAGAAATTGATCTGTGAAGCTGGAAGGACATGAGAATCAGCAATTATTTCACTCCCAGAAAGCTTATCATTAGCAAGAACCATCCCCGCAGCACCAGACAAAGCAGCTTGCTGACCCTTATCCACTCTTGCATTATCCCCTCAAGGCAAACCAATATTTTTCATTTCGCCTTCTTGCGATCCAGTGATCCAGCCTTACAAAGCAGCCTGAATGAACGGAAGAAATATCCAAATGAATTTACTAAATGCACTATGATGTTATAGTTGCAAACTTGGACTAAATCACAGGAAACAGAATCAGAATTCCAATAGTTTTTGAATGCTTTATCCTTACGCATCTCCAGCCAATGCATTAGCAGCTTTTGCGTTTGCAGCACTAATAATTGGAAAGAACTTCTTCTTCGGCAATGCTTTGGTTGAAAGGCTTTCCCCCTTCAGAGGACAAAATATATGTGATTTGAGTTCTAAATACTGAATGGAAGTCAAGAATCTTAAAGCAATCATGAGCAATGCCATAGAGACTGAACATTCCTAAAGAAAATGTGTACCAGAATCTAGTAAAGATGCAAATCTCGGTTTCACTAAGAGCATCCAAACAGTGGTTCTATACTTGACGTAGAGGGTGTTTGGCTTATAGGTTTGACCGCTTATAAGCTTTATCAACAGCTTATAAGCTATTAAGAAAAAGCTTATGAGGGGGAGCTTTTGCAAAATGCTGTTTATATATAAGCTGCGTTGACCGATGAATTTACCATTTTACCCTCATCATTTTTGCTAATTTTCAGCCATGCATTTATTCTTCAACCTTTGTCTCTCGTCGCTTATAACCCTAACTCTTCCGGCTGCCACCGTTGGCCATCGCCGTCGCCCCCATCGACTGCTACCCCTATCGCCCCCATCTACTTCAACTTCTCCTTCATTGCCACCCGTTCATTGTCCCATTGATAGTTGCCCGTCGCCGTCCCCACCCTCATCTCCTCTGTCTGTGCCCCCATCACTCCCATATACTGCACGTATGTATGTATATATATATATAAAACAACAGTAACAATATATTATATGTATATATAATACATAATAATATATATTATAATTTATATATACATATATAATGCATATAATAATATTTTATTAATATATTTTTAATAATTATGTATAATTTATCAACATTTAATAGTAAAATTTTACATCATTCAACATCATGTCTATTTTAATCTTTTTGTCAAGTTTTGATAATTTATTAGCTTTTTCAAATCAAACTCATAACTATTAATGGATAGCTTAAAACTACATTTATTCAAACACATTATCAACTTATATATTATCTAACTTTTAACTTAAAAGCTAAATAGCTTAAAAACTATATAAGAAAAGGGGTAAGCCAAACACCCTCTTAATTAGTTCCTATTTTTTCCTCAATAATGAACTAGAGATTTGATTAGAAGAGATGAACTACTAACTTTGAAGCGCATTTTGTCATCAAATCATAGAATCCCTAAAACCCAAATTTAATCGATTCAAATTTGAATTCTTAAGTTGCCCTCAGGCATGGCGCAAGTGGTAAAGCTCCCAAATTTTCTTGAGAGTGGTGGGGGGTCAACTCCTGGTGGAGGTAGAAATGTCCTATTTGGTGGGGACAAACCGCATGTCCGCTTGGGAATATATAAGATTGTGATTGCATCCGATTTATCCGGAGGTCAAATCAAGGAGGAAGGCCAGCCTTCTCCAGGACTAGGTGCCGGACACTTAGGTTCATAAAAAAAAAATTTAAATTCTTAAGGTTTTCAAACCTGATTTTTCGTCGCCAAACCAGTTGCTGTCCACCACAGCCCTTCCATGAGCAGTCTCCATGGCTATGAACCTGATCTTTCGTTGCATCTCACGTTGTCGTCCACCACAGCCCCTCGACGAGTAGTCGCAACCTTAGACAAGCAATCTCCATTAGTGAGGAACGTTCCAAACAGTTGGGCTCTCACTCTCCATGGTTGAGCAATCTCTAAATTGTAGATTGTAAATTTTCAATTAAGTGAGGGCATATTAGTAATTGAACATTTGGAGGTGCCAACCAAAGTGTTATCCAAGATGTGCAAGTAGCATTTTCCCAAGAGTAATGCTATTCGGCCATCCTCAACACCACCCTCCAAGCCACTCAAGAGATATTACCATATATCCAATGAAATTAAATGAGGGTAACATAATTTTTGTGAAGTTACAAATCTCTCTCTCTCTCTCTCTCTCTCTCTCACACACACACACCTTTCTTTTTCTCTCTCTCTCTCTCTCTCACTCTTATTGTGGGCTTTTTTTTATCACCCCTATCAAAAAAACAATATAAGCAAACAAAAAAAAATTAATGTAGAAGAAAGATACAAAATATATATATATATGTATGTATGTACACGCAAAAAGCTCAAACTAGCCAAAATTGCTGCCACCAGCCATCGCCGACAATAATCGCCGACTGGAGATTCCTCCGATCAGAGCCTATCGTTAGAAACACCAAGTCAAGGAGGTTAAAATATACAAAAGTGGACCAAATTTAATGGTTAGATTTTCATAGATTTGATTTTTAATTTTCGGCCATAGCTTAAAAATGCGCTGCCAGTCGTCACCGGCTACTGTGGCCGGTCATTTCCAGCAATCAAATGCAACCACTTGACACCCTTATCTTCATCGACCAACATACCCAAAAACCATCAAGATCCAACGATCGAATCTCCCTAGATCTAAGTTTAAACTTTCGGTCAAACCCAACACCCTTGTAAACGCACTGCCAGTCGCCATCAAACACCATGGTCGGTGGTTTCCGGCGATCTGGGACAACTACCCAACACCCTTATCCCCGTTGACCAACATACCAAAACACCAAAAAGATCCAATGGCTGAATGTCCATAGATCTAAGCTTAAACCTTCGGCCAAACCCAACACTCGTGTATATACCTTTGATGAAAATCATTGCTAATAAAATTAAAGATTTACCTTTTTGTAGATCAGGGTTGAAACGAGCTGAAGGGACTCCAGAGCCTCGGTCATACGTGCAGGAGAGAGAGAGAGAGAGAGAGAGAGAGAGAGATGGCCAGAACAAGAGGAATGGAGGAACGAGCCGAATGGGAGAATGAGAGAGAGGGGTGCGAGAGAAAGAGAGATTTAAACTTCACAAAAATTCTGTTACCCTTCTTTCATTGAATATATCGTGATATCTCTTGGGTGGCTTTGAGGGTGGTGTTGAGGATGGCTGCATAGCATTACTCTTTTCCCAATGACAGCGTCTTGATCCATAATCTTGTCACCCAAGCCAAACAATATACCCAAAACATCTTCCTTAGTCGAGTTACCTAAATTTAGAGATTCTAATATCCTGACAAGAAAAGCGTACCTAGCATCGTAAGACTGACGGCGAAGTTCTGGGGCTTTTGGGATTGACCCATATGCAGCTTTTAAAAGAAAATGGACTTTTTGTCTGAGAACTCAAAATTAAGGACTTGGGACAAACTGGGTCTCTAAAGAAATTCAGTCTTGAATGGAAACACACAAAAATTGGAGAAATGTGGGTGAGTGAAGAGACAACGGGCAAATGAAGTGTTTAAGAGGGAAAAAGAAATGAAAAGAGGCGCGATTGGGTGTTAGAAAATTAAAGCAAACTTCATAGTTAAGTCTTCTAGAATATTTTTACATAGCTGTTAAGAAAATGAGTTGGCAGCAGATATATTCTTAGCTATTAAGAAAAACATGCGAAAACAACTTGCTATGAGTTGGCTTGTTTAGTTAGTTAAGTAAACTAACCGACTTATGACTACTATAAATAGATGTATGAGTCTGCATTTGTAAAAAATAAGAGAAAGAACATAAAAGAGAAAGAGAAACAATGTGAGAAAGTAGCGAGTTTATTATGTTAAAAATGGCTAAAACAAAAGTTAAGATTGCGTTCTTTTTACTATTTTCAACTCGTTTTGAGTTTTCAGTTTTTCAAAACACTAAAAAATGTTTACTTTGTTATTTTAAAAAATGCAATAGGTTGGCCCAATCGCCTAAAACCTAGTAGGCCCAAGCCAAGCTCGTCAGGCAAACTCATACATCGTTGAAATTTGAGCTCAAATCACAGAACCAAACGAGCTCCCAACAAGCTCCCAGCAATGCTTCCAACGAGCTCTCAGCGATATACCCAACGAGCTCCCAACGATCCCTCTAGCTCTCTAATCAACTATTCAGCTCACATAACAACATTGCTGCTAAATAACCGAAGGCAGGGACCCAGCTACTTTATCTAAAGTAAACCAGATCTCTCATAATGAGGATCCCACTCCTGATTTTATGCAGATGATAAGGACAACTTGTCTCCTATTAAATCATCTTTATAATTTTATATTTTATGCAATTGTAAACACTACTTACTATAAATAAGGGTCAAGAATACCATTGTAAAAAGAAGAATAACAAGAATAATTACATACTATTACTCTGTCGAAATACCTAGAGAAAAGTTATGGAATAGGCATCGTTCTGGTCGAACCACGTAAAAGTCCCTTGTCTTTGCTTCTACTAAGTCATTCCTCCTTGCATTTGGGCTCATTTTCTCATTGTAGGCCTATGAATCACGGTCGACTGATTTTGAACGTCGACATGTTGTTTTGGGTGTTTTCAGTGTATTTTGGCTAAAAACACCCAAAATGCTGAAAACACCTAGCTGCCCCCCCAGCAATCTCGTAGAGACCCAACATCTCTCATCTCTCTCATCTCTCTCACTTCTTCTTTCTTTTCTCCTCTCTTCTCTTCCTTCGACAGTCGACCACCACTGCCACCGCCATCAACACCGTCGACGACGCTCGCCATCACCATTGCGACCACCACCGTCGATCATGTATGCCATCGGTGGTGCGAGCCGTCGTTGACCGCGCCCCCGTCATTCTCTTGATGGTTTTGTCTCCTCTATCATCTATTCTCTAATCTCTCATCTCTTCATTCTCTTGCTGATTTTTGGGTATGTTGGTCGATGGACCCTTGGGTGTCAGGTGGTTGCCTCTGATCACCGGAAACCACCGGTCACGGTAGCTGGTGGCGATTGGCATTGCGTTTTTCACTTGTAGTCAAAAATTAAAAATTAGATCTACGAAAATTCAATCGTTAAATTTGACCCATTTTTGTGTATGTTAACCCCATTGGCATGGAGTTTCTAATGGTAAGCTCTGATCATGTGAATCTATGGTAGTCATCGGTGATAGAGAAAATGCAAAGTGCTTGAGAAGAAGGAAAGAAAAAAAAAAAGAAAAGAAGAGAAAAAAGAAAAAAAAATTATTATTAAATTTTGAAAATAAAATTATATATTTATTTAAAAATTAAAAAATATAGTATATCTATATTATAATTAAAAATATAGGATAACATATAGTATATTATTAAGTGTATAATTTAATATAAATTATTGTTAGGATGTATGCTAGTAATTTATTAATCAAATTTATTATTTTATTTTAATAGTAAAATCTCATTAAAAAAAGTTAATTTTATTATTTAATAATTAAATTCATTGAATAAATTATCATAATAACAAAAAAGAAATAATTTTTCAAAATTCCAAAATAAACATGTTTTTTAATTTTTTATTTTAAGAAATAATTCTTTAAAATGACAAAAAGAATACGTTTTCAAAAATCTCAATACAGACATTCAAGATATAAAATCGAAACGCAAGGAGAACACAATCTAACTAAGTTTTTGAGTGTTTTTGTATTTGTTTTATCAATAAAATTTCTTTTGTGCTTGCAAATTTTATTTCCGCACAAAGGGTAAAACATTCCACGCCTATTTTATCCAACATTGGGTAACCATGGAGGAGAGATAGGGTTGCAGAAGAGATGGTAATCGTGTGAGAGAGAAGAGGGGGGAAGAACAGAGACTGCGAGCCATTACCCTCTGCTCTGCTCTGCTCTGCTCTCCTCTAGCTGGCACGAGGGTGGTTCTGTCCGACACCAGCACAGGCACGGCAGACAAAGAGGGTTTAAAGGTAGGCATTAGGCAATGCTATGGTGATGAGTACACGAATTTAGCATAATAGCCTTGAACTTCCCAAAGGCCCTTCGGATCAGCAGATGTGTGAGTGTGAGGGTTTTCTCTGGACTCTATACGGCTGAACTGAAGGAGCATTGAAAGAACAAGTGGGGAGTAGACTCATCCACCGCCTGACAAAGGCTACACCTTCGATCCATGTCCAAGAACAGAAGCTTGTCCTTGGTAAGCAGCTTCGATTTAACACATAACCAGGTGATGCAAGCGTGCTTGGGAGCAACGGCTGAATTCCAGACATCCGCCGCCCACCAGATCTTTAGATCCTTTGGGACGGAAGAAACTATAAGCTGAGGAGATGTCAAAATGACCCTCAATGGTCCAGCTAGACAATAAATTGGCAGCCCCCGAAAGGGAATCCTGTGCATGGACGAGACTGTCTCTGATGCCCAACAGCTTCTTAATTAACGGAGAATCATTCCTCTTTGCGACCTAGTCCCAAACTGATGCAGTTTTGAAATACTGGTGGTGAACCCACCGAACCCACAACGTGTCTTTTTTCATATGTAAATTCCATAGCACTTTGGCCAACAAGGCAGTGTTCGGTGTTCCAATGCTTGAGGTCCTTGAACCCAAGCCCACCTTCATCCTTAGGGAGGCACGCCTCTTTCCAAGCCACAAGAGGGTGATTAGAGTGCCAAAGAAAGAATCTGCATAACCTGGAAATTCTGTCAGTGGCTGGGATGGGCAATATGGAAAGCCAAAAACAGTCCACTCTGTTGAGATTTGTGATATTTTTTTTTAATTAAAGTTGATTTAATTTTTTATTTTTTCATTTATGTCTCCATTATTATATTTTCTATTATATTTTTTATTTATAATTAAAGTTTGACATTCATTGTTGGAATCAAAACATCCTGTATTTAAAGTTTTATTTATAATTTTTTAATTTTATTTGGTTAATGCTATGTATTCAAATCCTATATAAATAGGACTTCATTTCTATCCTTTGGTGAAGTGTGAATTTTAATGTAAGCTTTCATTTCATTTAGAATAAGTTATTTTTTCTCCAAATTCTGGTTTTCTTCTTCTCACATTTTTCTTTTTTCTATCTCTTTGTCTAATATAACATTGAGACTTTTCTATTGCTTCTGTAATACCTTCTTCTATTTTTTATATTTCAACAGTGGTATTAGAGACTAAAGAGCTGTGATTTTGTTTAAGAGAAGAGAATTCTAGTTTTATACTTTACAGCATGTCTTCTAATTTTGGTGTTTCCACCCCCCACAATTTAATGATGACAACTACCAATTTTGGGTTGTTAAAATGCAATCCTATCTCAAAGCACTTGGCCTTTGGAATCTGTTTTGAATGATGCTGATCCTCTACCATTGGAAGCAAATCCAACCTTGAATCAAATAAGACAACATGAGGAGGAGAAGTCAAAGAAGCCTAAGGCTTTATCTTGTATTCATGCTGCTTTATCATATCCTATTTTTGCAAGGATTATTGATTGTGACACAGTCAAGAAAGCTTGGGATAAGTTGAAAGAGGAGTTTGAAAGAAGCACAAGAGTAAAAGCTGTTAAATTAATAACTCTCAAAAGAGAGTTTGAGATGTTGAAGATAAAGGATTCAGACACTGTGAAGGAGTACACTACCAAAGTGATGACTATTGTGAACCAAATCAAATTAGCTGGTAAAGATTTTCCAGATCAAAGGATTGTGAAAAATATAATGATAAATGTAACACCTTGCTTTTTCTCTTACCGAGCGTGTCACTATGTTAGGCCCAAAATATACATAATTTATTTTTTTTCTTTTTTTCCCGATACATAACTTAAACCTTAAGTACCGAGTTCCGAACAAAATCCCAAGAAAATCATTAAAAATGTGAAAGCAATAATCGAAACTTGATATGGTACATAATCAAATCACTTTATTTATAACATAAGAATTCGTACCATAACTAACATCATATCCTCAATATTGAAATACATAAATACATGGAGATTCCATAATATTCTAACAAAGTTAAACATCAATAAAGTATCAGCTAAAACATATCCGAGTCAGCTCGCTGAATCCATCGGCCATGCCATCACGTGCCATCATATCTCAACATGCTCCTTGCCTAAGCTGCGAGTTTAAACTGGAACATTGAATGTTCCAGCGGCATAACCCATTAGAAGATGAAACTTCTAGTGAGGGTCCAAAACATATATATGAATGCATGATGCAATAACATGAACAACATTTGCCCTTAGTGTAATTTCCCTGGCCCGCAAGCCTGGCTAGGAATCTTAGGCAAATCCCTAACCTCTACAGGATAAGCCTAACGTTATTCCCTAATTACGGCTACACTCTGGGGGCGACATCTCATTCCCATGCACAAATATCAATGTGACAATAATATCGTGTCATGCAATTATCACGACTTTCTATGCAATATGGCAAAATGAATCATATCTTTCGTAAATATTATGCATATATAAGCAATCATATATTTCATAAATATCATGCATAATAAACAATCATATCATGTATAATAGGAAAACTCACATTTGCACTAAAGATTTAAGACACCTTGAAAAACGTGTATCGCTTTGTTATGTGTGCCCCGCCTCGATTTTTGTGCCAACTCTCAAAAGTTGCACCAATTATATCATCTCGATCACCTCAATCATAAAATAATATTTAATCACTAAATATCCTCAATATTCCATTTATTTCATTTTTCCTTCATTTTCTTTCATTTTTTCTCTCCGAAAATTTCAATAAATATCTCGGGACTATTTTCTCAAATCTAATTTCACAACAATTCATTATAGGCTATGAACTTCAAGGGAAAAATACTGGACTTACCTGGATGTTGCATTTTCATGCAAAACAAGGCTCTTTGATGCTAAAATTGAGACATCAAGAACCCGAACTTCAAAACTTTTTGCATAGACCTCCATAAAATATTTTCTAGAATTTTAGAGATTTTTTTCACATTTTTCTAGGCCTTCACACGCTGGCGCGTGGGCTGTACGTGCTGACCAGCGCGTGTGGCCCACGTGCCGGTCATCTTCCTCGGCACCGGCCATGCCGGTGATCTGAGATGACTCCACCGGCTGAAAGCCCTCTTCCAGTCGATCCATTTGGCACTGATATTGGCTCGAAAGGAGCACGGCAAGGCGCCCAATCGGGCGTTTAAAGTCTCAGCCAGCCGCCCGCTTCCCTCTTTCCGGCGAAGCTCGAATCGCCATGAAACCTCAACCAAAATGCCTCTAACTTTTCAGATAGTATCTATCTCTCATGGGCTTCAAAAGCCCCTTATTCTTGAGCCTCATTTCGTTCAATAAAATGGCCGATTTGAAGCTTCTTCCTCTCCCATTTTTGGTCATTTCGAATGCCTATTTATAGGCAAATTCGAACATCCCAAAGCCCTTTGCCGACCTACCCATGCCTCTTAGAGCATCCACCTTCCTCAGATCACCCTGAAATCGACCCCAAGCGACCAAAATCGCAAGTTCAAGGGCCATCATCGCGCGACCAAAAGTTGGTCATTCTTTGCTCGATTTTCGGCCACTCTCGTGGTCTTTGTTGGTCCAGCCTTCACAAAAGTTGGTCCCTGGGAAACCCTCATGCCATCCCTGTGGCCGATTTCGGTGATTTGATGGGTTGGTCGGCCAAGGTTGTTTGGAGATTTTCTTAAAATTACACTTTGGCCCCTCAAATTTTGGTTATTATCACTTTAGCCCATTTCACTTAACTCCTAAACTTTCGAATATTGCCATTGAGTCCCTCAAGTCCTAAAACACTCATTTGACCCTTGAAGATTTCGAAAAAATATCGTTTTGGCCTCCCTCTAGCAATTTTTAAAAATTGCACTTAGGCCCGAATCTTCGTTTTGGCCTCAAACCCTCTCGTTTCTTCCTGAAACCTCTGAAGGGTTGTTCCTCATGAAAAACCGAAGTCTCCTCAAGATTCCATTGACTTCCGAGAAGTCGTCTATAACAATTCAATATTGCAGCCTAATTGGCAGCTGCCTTTTTGTTGTATCGAAAATTGTTCCCGATTTGATTTTTTTCGCCATCATAAATTCTATGTCGGGGTGCTCGTTAATGCCACATCATTTTCCTTTGGCATCTCGGCTCCAGGGCACTCCCGGTAGTTGATTCGGTCATTCATACGGTAATAAATTACCGTTATATCCTCAATTTATCCTTAAATTCCATTTTTGCCCCAAGATAAATTACCCTTAAGTCATTTAGAATTTCTCGGGTATTACAGTAAGTGTCCCTGACAGATTTGAGTCGAAAATCTCAGCCATAAAGGAGTCTTGTGACTTAACTACTCTCTCTATAACTGAGTTAATCATCAAATTACAAGCCCAAGAGCAAAGGGATGCAATCCGTAATGAGGAGCATGTTGAAGGTGCCTTTAATGCCAAATTCAAAGGCAAGAAACCTGTTGCAAGGGATGATAGTAAGGCAACCGAAGATCAGGGGAGCAAGGGAAAAGAAGGAGTATCAAGGAGGGGGAAATTTCCTCCTTGCCGTTTTTGCAACAAGACCAATCATGCTGAGGAAAATTGCTGGTACAAAAACAAGCAAGTCTACCATTGTGATTATTGTGATAAGAATGGTCATATTGAAAAGTTTTGCTGTGCCAAGCAAAACCAATCATCCCAACAGCCCCCATAGCAAGCTAATCGTGCAGATGATCAAAAGCAAGAAACAACTTTCTTGTTTATGGCTTCTCATGTTGTTGAAACAGATATAAACTCATGGCTTATTGACAGTGGCTGCACAACCCACATGGCTAAAAATATCAGTTTTTTTAGCCAGATTGACAATTTTATAAGGACAAATGTGGTCCTTGGACATGGAGAGACGGTACTAGCTGAAGGTAAAAGTAATGTCATCATGCATACTAAGCAAGGTGAAAAGAAAATCTCTAATGTTTTATTTGTTTCGAGATTATCTCAAAACTTGCTTAGTATTGCTCAGTTGATGCATAGGAAATTTTCTGTGTTTTTCAAAAATTGTATTTGTACTATTTATGACCCACAAGGAGTGGAGATAGCAAGGGTCAATATGGTTGACAATGCATTCTTTTTGAATGGTGAGAAACTCTCCAATCCTACAAGTTTTAGGAGTTTGGTAGGAAGTTTGCTATATTTGACGGCATCCAGGCCAGATTTAATGTTTGCTGCAAGTATGCTCTCAAGATATATGAATTCTCCTAGTGAAGTTCATTTTGGTATTGCTAAAAGGGTGCTTAGATACTTAAAGGGTACTCTTGATTTGGAATTTGGTTTGAGTCCATTGGTGACTTGAAATTGGTTGGATATGCTGATAGTGATTGGGCTAGTTGTGTTGATGATTCTAAAAGCACTTCTAGTTATATTTTTTTCTCTTGGCACTGGGATTTTCTCTTGGAACTCAAAGAAGTAGGAAGTTGTGGCTTAATCCACCACTAAAGTTGAATATATTTCAGCAGCAGGTGCTGCAAATCAAGCAATATGGCTTCGCAAATTGCTTGGTGATTTAGGATACGAACAAAATGAGCCTATAGAATTGTTTTGTGATAACAAATTTGCTATTGCTATCGTCTCCAATCTGGTACAACATGGTAAAACAAAACACATTAAAGTCAAGTTTCATTTGTTGAGGGAGGCAGAGAAAGAAGGCAAGATCAAGCTCACTCATTGCAATTCAGAATTTCAGCTTGTTGGCATCCTCACAAAAGCTTTACCGTGTGGTCAATTTGAATCTTTACGCAACAAGTTGGGTTTGATAAAGAAAAATCTCAAAGAGGAGTGTTGAGATTTGTGATATTTTTCTTTAATTAAAGTTGGTTTAATTTTTTATTTTTTCATTTATATCTCCATTATTATATTTTCTATTATATTTTTCATTTGTAACTGGAGTTTGACATTCATTGTTGGAATGCAAAACATCCTGCATTTGAAGTTTTATTTATAACTTTTCAATTTTATTTGGTTAATACTATGTATTCAAGTCCTATATAAATAGGACTTCATTTCTATCCTTGGTGTAGTGTGAGTTTTAATGTAAATTTTCATTTCATTTAGAAAAAGTTATTTTTTCTCCAAATTCTGGTTTTCTTCTTCTCACATTTTTCTTTTTTCTATCTCTTTGTCTAACATAACATTGAGACTTTCCTATTGCTTCCACAATACCTTCTTCTATTTTTTATATTTCAACACACTCCTTGGAGGACGCTTCGAATCAGCTCCATTCTTCCAGCATATGATAGAGATGCACTCGACCAAGAGTTGAGATAGCCTACAATTTTCTCTTTGAACAGACCATAGTGGGCGACCCTGAGCTTCACCGCCGCTAACGGGATACCCAGGTACCGAACTGGTAAAACTCCTTGAGGGAAATTCACCAACTGCTGAATGGCCTGAAGCTCTTGACCTTGAATGCCCGCAGAAAACAAGCTGGACTTCATAACATTCACCAAAAGGGCCCGACTTGCACCCAAAATCAGTAAGAGTTTCCATCAAAATTTTAACGGATGAAGGGTCACCTCTACAAAAAAACATAAGATCATCTGCGAAAGCAAGATGCATCAACTTCATGCTGCCACACTTTGGGTGGAAATTAAAATCTGAATTTCACGTTGCAGTAGAGATAGCTCTCGATAAATACTCTAAGCAAAGCACAAAAAGGAAAGGGGACAAAGGATCACCTTGTCTTAAGCCTTTTTTCTCCTCTGAAAAAACCATGCAAACTGCCATTAACATTGATGGAATACGAAGCTGTAGATACACATTCCATGACCCATTTGCTAAAGGTTGGAGGAAAAGCCAAGCCATCGGGCACATCACTAAGGAAATCCCACCTGACCGTATCATATGCTTTCCTTAAATCAACCTTAATCAAACATCGCGGGGAAACACACTTTTTGCTATAATTTCTCATAAGCTCTTGGGCTAAGTGGATATTTTCCATCATACTCCTACCTTCCACAAAACCAGATTAAGCAGGATCAACAATGTGGCCAAGGGAAGAAGCAAGCCGAGAAGCTAAAATCTTGGAAATCACCTTGTAAATAACATTACAACTGGCGATAGGTCTAAAATCTCCCACAGATTAGGCATGACTCGATTTCGGAATAAGGGAAATTGCTGTGTGATTAAACTGCTTTAGAAGGGCTCTAGAAACAAAGAATTCTTTAACTGCTTTAGAGCACTGATCACCCACTGTGTGCCAACATTTCTTGAAAAAACCAGAGGAGAAGCCATCAGGGCCTGGATCCTTATCATCCCCAATGCTGAAAAATGCTTTTTTAATTTCCTGATGGGAAACAGACCTGATAATACTTGTTGCCTGGTCCGATGAGATAACATTCCCTGATCGCAAGATGCTATGATCAAGCGGGACACACGATACTCTAGAGCCCAAAAGCTTTTTATGATAAGAAACAAATTCATTCGCAACATGCTGGTGAGAATCCGTAAAGGACCCATCATCTTTGCGGACTGAGGTAATAAAATTTCTTTTGGCATTTCTTCTGACAAAAGCATGAAAGAACTTTGTGCATTTGTCGCCGTTGAGCTAAATCACATAATAAACCGTTCACAGAGATCAAACCACAGAAGACAAACAATTTGCTTTCGATAGAACTGAAAGAATTAAACTCTCAAACAACCATGACAAAACATGCATGAGACATACAGAACAAAAACATAAGCTTTGGTGAGAACAGCTCGTTGCACTATAAAAAGAAGGAATACAACTGATTCACAGCAACATATAAGACTCTATATATATCACTAAGCTTGCTATCAAAAAATACCGACCCAATAATCACAAAATCAAGATCAAAGGTCTACCTATCAAGCTGGTGAACAAAGAGAATATTTAGAGCATTTACAAAGTATAAAATGGAGAAAAGTAAAGATCTTACCTGCACCTTGAGAGAGGAAACCCTCTCAAACTCTCAGCCAAAACGACAAAAAAGAAAACCCTAATCCCCAATGCCCTTTTCCTTCTCTCTTTTTCGTCTGTCTAATCGAATCCCGAGGTGGCGCATAAATAGCCAAGATGGATGGCTGAGATATCTTGAAATAAAGCAGAATTGATGGCCTAGATCAGCTCACGATAAAGCAAGATGGATGGACAAGATCAGCTTGAGAAAAGAGACTCGGGCAGATAAAAGCAGAAGATGCCAAATGGGCCAGCTGGAGGTTGCCGCGTGGCCATCCAACGGGTTGCCAAAAGGCAACTGGGTTGCCATGCTACCTTCCTCCAGCTAGAGACCAAAACAGCGTCACTATGATGCTTCATAATAAATAACAGTCGCTGTTAAAGAAGGAATTTGCATTTCGCTTTTTGCCAATAGAAATGATGCTCTGCTTCATTAGGATTCATTGCAGACTTTCTCAACCCAACAACCTTATGTTGGGGATCGGAATCTGAAGGGTGACTTTGAAGCTCCAATTGGGCAGCTTTCAAGGCTGAATTAGCTGCATCTGCTCGAGCAGATATAAGACTAAAATGCTGGGAATTGAACTTCTTGAAGGGACTATTTAATCTCTCTAATTTTCTGCTAAGAATAAACTGCTCTGTCCCTTCAATAATGCAGTCAGACTGATACCAATCCCCATTAACCACTGACTGGAAGTCATCATGAGAGGCCCACATGTTAAAGAACTTAAAAGGCTTACAGAAATGGTTGTCCTGATTAACCAAAGAAACAATACATGGCGAGTGGTCAGAAAGGCAGCCGGACGGAGGAAAGAGAGCTTGGCCTTTAAGACTTCCAATGAGCCATTCATTATTAACAAGCGCCCTATCCAATTTGGACCACACTGAATTGTTACTCCAGGTGAAAAAACAACCTATAGATGGTAAATCAGAAAGACCCGCTATATGGAAACAATCCTGGATATCTTTAGATTCAAAAGCAGACACAGCCATCCCATTGCATTTTTTCTCTTCCTTAAGAACACTGTTGAAATCTCCGAGGATGAGCCAAGGAGCATTGATCCTCATGGAGATGTCAACCAAATTATTCCAGAGGGGCCTCTTACTAACGACAGAATGAAGAGCATAAACAAAACTGATCTTGAAGGAAACAGAAGTTACCTTGCAAGACACTGAGCAATGAATGGCTTGAGGGGAGCTATCAAGTCAAGACAAACTTTCGTTGGGTTCCATAAAATCACAATTCTGCCTACAGGATGCAGGTGGAAGTTGTTTACTTGCTGCCACGCTGGGAATTTATTATCCATCGTCTGCTGCAGCTTAGCTAAGCTCAGCTTTATTTCTAAGATGTCAAGAACATCAATCTTTTGCTGATGAATGAGATGTTTGATCCCATTCTATTTGAGAGGCCTATTAAGACCCCTAATATTCCGTGATCCGATCTTTTTATGTAGCAATACGAGGGACTGACCCTTCTTGACCAGATTCTTTGGGTGGATTGGATTTGAAATCAACTTATCTGCAAGAATTCCTTTGTCTTTGCGACTCTTGCCTTCAATCTTATTAATAACATTATTACCAGTAACCACATCAGGGCATTCCATATCAGCTTCAACATACCTGCTAGCCTTCTTTTTCTTCCTACTTAAAACTGGGAAGGGAGCCTCCTCCTGGCCTTCGTGGGACCTGGCATCCGCATCTGATTGCTGACTGTGGGGATGGGCCTCACAGTCATCCTGGATAATCCCTTTGTGGGCCTTTTAAACTGGGCCTATTGGGCCATACCCTTTTATATCCCTCTGTGCTTTATTAGGCTGGTCAGCTGGGTCAGCTGCATGGTCATCCTTGAAAGTTTCGCTGGGATGGCTTGATGAACCACCTTCCTGGATTTTCATATGTCAGTCACTGGCTTCATGGTCATCCTTATCCTTTGTTGACAAAGCCTCCTTTGATGCCTTACATCCTGCCAATGAATGCCCAAGAACCATGCATCCCGAACAAAACTTGGGTTCATACTCATAAAGGACTGGCTGTTCTCTAATTTTCCCAGATGGAAATTTCATTCGCGCTGTTCGCACCAGCTCCTTGGATGCATCAATTTCCACCATAATTCTAGCATAATAAACTCTTTCCTTTGTCACCGTAAGCTGATCCGTAATCAAAGGCTTCCCAATTTTCGAACCAATCATGCTTAGAACATTTGAATTCCAGCAATCAAGGGGAAGACCAGGAAGAGTCACCCACACCGGCAAAAAACTGATATCTTGATCATCAAATTCAAAACAAAAAGGCATAATCTTCAACATCAATGGTCTCCCATAGACAAAATAGGGGCCTCCCGACTGAACTGCATCTCTATCCAATTCATTCTCAAATTTAAATATCAACCATCCACTTGAATGAGCAAGATATTTATAACGAACATTCCAGGAATTACATAATTTCAAAAGGGCAAACTTACCTGGAAATTTGCCAGCAAAGTAACCCACCAAGCAAAATCCCCAGGCTTCTTTAACATCATCCAAATCCTGATGCATAATTTCAAGCTCATCCGGAAGGTTCTCCAGAGTCTGGAGTTCAATACCTTTCTTGTGAGATCTGTTTTTTTTTTTTTTTAACAGGCCCACCCAGGGAGCCTTTGGTTTGATTTCAACATTACTTTTCTCCATTTCCACGACATTCCCATCATCCCTGCCATCAGACGGACTAACTGTAGATCCGGCAACAACAGTATCTTCAGTCCCCAGAGTCCGGAAACACTTGGGGAGTCTGCCTCCTTTTGTTCTATATTCCTGGTTGCCTTTGAAGTACCTGCAACTTTGTCGGACGGAAGAACCTACTTAGAAGCAGATTCCAGCGCCAACTTAGAAGCATTTTCCAAAAGTGGGCCCTCGGATGAACGTCGGCCTTGAGATACCTTTGAAACCGCAAGTGGAGACAATGGCGGGCCATCGTTGGACTTTATGTCAGAAAGTGGGTGGGACTGCTGTCGACGCATTTGCAGATGGAACTTTAATTCCAAAAGGACTGTAAAACGTAACCTTTTCAACAGATGGCGAATCTGCCTTTAAAGTGGGTTTTAATATTCTCCTACCCATAACAGGAGGAAAGAAAGCATTCAATGCAGAAATCAAATAATAAGATCCACGAGACAGAGACAAAGAACCGAGAAATCTGGTCGTTGACGAGTAGTCAAAACCCGATTTGATGAACCATGACCCCACTGAGATACTGAGAACCGCGGCTTACAAATCGCGTTAGAGAGCTCTGAAACGACCAGATAACGCTGGATTGCACTCTGAAATCCGAAAGATCAATCAGCGGGAAATTACAAAATTTGAAAATTGAATTTTCAAATCTCAAATCTGCCCAGAAGAAAATCAAAGATGCAGGATAAACAGGACTGGGGACCCCAAATCGCTATCCCATCATGAATAAAACTCTCTAAGAGAGGTTAATCCATGACAAAGCAGCATCGCAAGAGAAAAATCAGCAAGGCAAAGGCAGCTACGCAAGGAAAAATCCCACCCAGCTTGAGAGTTTCTCTCTCTCTCTCTCTCTAACTTTTTTTCTTACTTCTATGGTTATTTATTCTCTTAATTATTTGGTTGTATTACATGCATGTTGTATATATGTCGTGACAAATCAGAATATTCATAGAAAATAAAAAAAAAAGAATATATATTACAACACGAGAGTTGATAAAGAAGAAAGACACTGACACTAGTATATATACCTACCACCAACATTATTAGATTTAACCACTATTACCAGCCAACCAACCAACCAACCACATTATTGATTCTTTTCTATCCCCCAATACTATATGTAAATCGAACCAACAAACTTACAAACAAACCAATTCTAGTGGAAATTAATCCCCCTCCATCACATCACATGATTGTGCAGCCCGTGGCATTTTCTTCGCTGAAGTAATCGTCGCAACAACGACTCACATAACACCCCCTGCCCCCATCGTAACCATAATACCCATCGTAGCATCGCATCGGTCTTCCGTACCCATGATAGCATGGGCCCCCTGCTCGCCCTTCATAACACGGCCCACAACATACATAACACGGCCAACAACATACCGGAGGAGGCGGTGGAGGAGGAGGAGGAGGCGGAGGCGGAGGCGGAGGAGGAGGAGGAGGCGGTGGGGGAGGAGGAGGAGGAGGAGGCGGTGGAGGAGGAGGAGGCGGTGGGGGAGGTGGAGGCGGTGGAGGTGGTGGAGGAGGAGGAGGAGGAGGAGGTGGAAGGATCTGGATGCACTTGATGGTCTTGCCACCCTTGCAGTACAACTTGTCGCGAAACTTCTCGGGGCTGCAGCATACGACGGTGATCGTCACCGTATTTTGCTTCTCATCGAAGGTCTGGCTTCGTATTTCTCTTGTCCCCAAAGCAAAGGCCCACCCACCAAAAACCAATGGTTTCACATCACACACAGACAAAAGAGAAAAAAGCTCAGTTTCTTATCTGAAGAAATTAATAATTTTAAGGTTAAAGGTTGGGAATTTTTGAAGAAAAATATATAGTAAATTAATTAATTAATAGAGATGAATGATGGTGATTTCTATATATTATGATGGGTTTGATCCGAGTAGATCCTAGAAGAGGTAAATTAATTAAGATTAGGGTCGTGTGACTCACGAGGGAATTTGCAGAGCAATTTCTTGACCTTCTTGTAGCAGCAGGGGCACTGAAGATCAACCTTCAGCACCATTATCGTAACCTGTTTGTTACACCACGTGATGACGATGATGGGCATTGAATTAAAAGAAAAGAAAAGAAAAGAAATTAAACTTTAGATTGCGTTGGGCGCTATAATAGAGAGGGAGAGAAAGAGAGATTTGCATATATAATGGATGAAGAAAAGTAATTAGGTTTAGTTTTGGTAGTACATATTAATTACATGGATC
This sequence comes from Diospyros lotus, assembly GCF_014633365.1. NCBI lineage: Eukaryota > Viridiplantae > Streptophyta > Magnoliopsida > Ericales > Ebenaceae > Diospyros > Diospyros lotus. Next base: position 42,229,878 of record NC_068345.1, read on the forward strand.
CAAGGGGAAAAAGATATATAGCATACAAACATATACAAATATTGCAGTGCAGTGCAGAAGGATTAAACAAACAGGCAGCTTCTGGCTGCTGGCTGCTGCGTAACGTAGTAGGTAGAAAATGGATCGAGGCCGTGGAACAGGAAGTCACAATTAGCTAGCTAGCTACGTAACGTACCTTCTTTTCAGCCATAGCGGAGGAGATCTGGATCTGGAGGAAGCCGGAGATGAATATTAATGTTGGCGGCGGCTGCTGTTGATAGTTGTTGAGGACGATGAATGTATCGAATTGGAATTAGAGAGTGAGTGGTGAGGGAGAGGTGAAAGAAGGAAAGGGTTTGATTGATTGATATAAAGATGGACGGACGGATGGATGGATGGATGAATGGACGGATGGATGCGGGGCTTACCCTAATGAATCAATCAGTAAGAAGTTGGGTTTGGGTTGGGAGGAAGATGAGGAAAGGGAGAGTGGGGTGTCCTAATCTAAGCTACATTTCACACTTACTGACTGCCCACCAATTCACCTACGTGTAAGTAATTTATAGAGGGCACTGAGATTGAGGTGAGATCATCAAGTTTTGTAAATTAATTAAGATTAGGGTCGTGTGACTCATATGGAATTTGCAGAGCAATTTCTTGACCTTCTTGTAGCAGCAGGGGCACTGAAGAACAACCTTCACCACCATTGTCGTAACCTGTTTGTTACACCACGTACGTACGTGCGGATGACGATGAGGATGATGATGGGCATTGAATCAAAAGAAAAGAAATTAAACATTAGATTGCGTTGCGCGCAATAATGGAGAGGGAGAAAGAGATTTGCATGATGCATGGATGAAGAAAAGTAAAGGTTTTGGTACATATTAATTACATGGATCCGATCCAAGGGAAAAAATATATAGCATACAAACATAGTGCAGTGCAGAAGGATTAAACACACAGGCAGCTGCTGCTGCTGCTGCAGCTGCGTAGCGTAGCGTAGCGTAGGTAGGTAGGTAGGTAGGTAGAAAATGGATCGAGGCCGGCCGGGGAACAGGATGTCACAGTTAGCTAGGTTGGTAACGTACGTACGTACGTACCTTCTCAGCCATAGCGGAGGAGATTAGGGACTACGTGCTGGATCTGGAGCAAGCCGGAGATGAATGTTAATGGCGGCTGCTGTTGTTGATAGTTGTTAAGAGGACGATGGACAGGTATCTAATTAAAGAGTGAGAGGTGAGAGAAGGAAGGAAAGGAAAGGCTCCGATTGATTGATATAAAGATGGATGGATGGATTGATGGTGGGCTTAGCTTAGCTTAATGGAATCAATCAGTCAGTTGGGTAGGGAGGACGAGGAAAGGGAGAGTGGGGCAGTGGTGTGTCCTAATCGATCTAAGCTACATTTCACACTGGTTTACCTACGTAAGTAATTAATAGAGGGCGCTGAAATTGAGGTGAGATGGTTAAATTTTGTATTTTGTTGTCGATATAAAGGGGGTGGGGGGGGGGGGGGGCGGGGCGGGCGGCATTGCTACACTACTCTTTCCTCTCCGCCCGGTATGTACGTCTGCATGTGGTGCCTTCTATTCATCACACACACATCCATGATCCATCCCATTGATCCCAATCCCATCTTTCTTTCTATCCACTTCCACTTCCATTTATTAATTTTATATATTTAAGTCAATTTTCTTACCACATGGCTGGCCCGACACGTGTCTCAAGATTCAATCACACTTTCTCCATATGATTTTCCAGACCCCAGAGCTGTGGAGCCTTCCTTTGCTTTCAGTTGGCGCCCCCTTCCCTTCCCTTCCCTTCCCTTCCCTTCCCTTTGAAGCTTCGTTAAAGGATTCGTCCCCCAAAAGTTAAATGAGTCATAAATAATATCTTAAATCAAATTAATTTACAACCATAAGAGCTACTATATAAACATGATAATAATTTAATTTATATAGGGTACTTACAAAAAGATAGACTTGATCACAGTTTAGTTCAAACTATGAGTCAAATCAAAATCATTCTTTTAAAAATCAAATTGAAATCGTTTTTTCAGTTCAAAAACTGAAACCAAAATCAAAAACTTATGTGTTCAGTTTGATTCCCAAAAATTCAAAATCGGAATCAGAATCGATTCAAATCGTTAAACAATAAATTAAATAAATATAAAATATATCATATAACGCAGAATAATTGATATTTTTGAAAATAATTTTGATTAAGATGAGAATTCAAATGGTAAGTGAACTAAGTGAGATCTGATTCCTTTAAAATCTAAAAGAATACGCATGTAATTTGATTTATATAAATTAAATCCAATTCTCTTTTTTTTTTTTATTAAATTGATTCCTACTGAAATAAAAAATAGGGTCATCTTAAGAATATTTGCAATCCTATGCAAGAGTTAATTTAGTGGCAATTTAATAATATAAAAAAATATTTAATTCTTATTTTGTTTCTTTTTGAGATGCAAAATCACTGATTAAATTTTTATATTCAAGTTTAAAAAATAAACCCTTTTCAATTAACAATATAGACAAGAGAAAAAAATATTAAAAACATAAAAATTGAATAAGCAAAAATTGTGAAGAATTTATAGACAGATTCTACAATTAAAAATTCTCTGATTTACCTTTTTTTTTCTTTAACAAAAGTTTCATTGTCCAAAAATTTATTTTATCAAATTGTTTTCCTAAAATAATGTCACTTCTTTTTTTTTTTTCGTTGCGTTATTAATTTGTTCCCCATTATTTTCTCCTTGCCTAAATAATATTTCACTATACATTATCTAATATTGAAAAATAATTCATGAATTTGGAGAGTTGAGAGCTATGTTACACGAAAACGGAAACGAAAAACGTTTCCGATAGGAAACGGAAACATGGAAACGGACATTTTTCTAAAAAAATGGGCATAAATAAGGTCCAAAATGGGAATATAAAATGTTTCGGAAACGGAAAAAACAGCTCCTATGAAGTGTTTCTGTGCAACATAGGTTGAGAGACCTCTTTATTCAGATAAATTAACAAAATAAATAGATCATAAATTCAAAGAAAATCATCGTAAAATCAAATTAATAATTTTGTATTTCAAAATATAAAAAAATAAATTTTAATTACTTATTAATTTTAGAGCCCCCTTCTTGGGGCCCTAAGCATAGGCCACCTTGGTGGCCTATGCCTTTAATTGGACTTGACCAGAACTATTGGGTACTGGAACCAGAATCAGAATTATTTATAGACGATTTGGTTTCAATTCTAAAAGAAAATAAAATTGAAACAGCCAATTTCAGAACCGTGATGAGATTTACGTAGAAAGAGTTCTCTAGGTAGCTAGTTAATGAAAGAAGAGTGAAAACAAACTAAATAGTAGTAGGCGACGACATCCATAGATGGATGCTCAAGGTATCTTTGTCATCCTCGAGACGTGAGTGTTTGCATAACTAAAATGACAAAATTAACATCAACTCATGTTGCTGCTCCTAATGAATTTAATTTTATATAGAATTATATAAGATAATTGAACAACATTATCACTGCAAGTCTAGGAACCATGCATTTTGATGAGCTTTTCATTCTGTGTAAACATTAATTTTGTTCAAGTGTCACTGTTTGATGATCAAGCATTTGCTTTTCATACAGCTAGAGCATGAGAACATAAGAAGCATGAAGAAGAGAGGTGAATTTTTGAACTGGGAAGATTACAAGAAAATGGATTTCACTCAAAATGTAAGAAGATCACTTGCTTTTTCTAATAAATTTAATTTGTTTCTTTTTCTTTTCTGTCTGATCATGGGTTTTTAGTTAACTGCAGGTCATTAGTGAAGCTCTGAGATATGGAAATGTAGTTAAATTTGTGCGCATATAAAGGCTCTCAAAGATGTCAAATTCAGAGGTTTTTTTATTTATATATATTAAAACCCTACCTTTTTTGAACAAAAGCTTCTAAACAATTGGGGAATTGATGCTTTATCCACAATCATGCATGCATGAGCTTTTTGTGCTGTGTTCTTTAATTAATTGTATCTCTCTCTACTAATTAAGAAAGATCCTCTCCCTCATTTTTAAATCCATACTTTGTTTCAGGTTACTTAATTCCCTCTGGCTGGAAGGTCCTACCAGTTCTCAGTGCAGTTCACTTAGGCCCATCTCTCCATGCAGAGGCTCTCCAGTTTCATCCTTGGAGATGGGAGGTAATTTACGTACCAATTTAATTTTATCAGTTCTAGGACCCATGCATATAGTTGGATTTGTCCTACCATGCGCCCCCTAATTCCTTTAAATACACATATATTTAAAAAAGCAACACATTTTTCGCATTTCTAGTGGTACAAAATTAATATAAGATAAGCTTTAATTAGGCCATTTTCAACATTTAGTTAAATTGGGATTAGGAAAACTGAATAGTATTTTGTTAATTAAATTAATGTCCATGCATGTAGATCGATATATTTGGTTTAATTGTGTTCATAATCAACAATATTCAGACTCAAGATCAGACATGCAAGAAGTTTAATCCATTTGGTGGAGGATCAAAATGCTGCCTGGCTAGGATCTGAACTTGCCAAGGTAGAGAGATTGCATTCTTCCTCCACCACCTTGTCCAAAATTTCAGGTACCCAATCTCTTATTTTTCGACTTAAAAAACCTACCAAACACTCTAGATTTATAAATTTTCTATCTACTTTTTTTCGATCGATTATGACAATTAGGCTCTATATATTGGGTTTGTAGATGGAGAACTGAAGGTGGTGACCAGCCCTTTGCATATGAGGAGTTTCACAAAGGGATGGCACTCAAAGTTGAGCACTTCTCCACTTGAGAACCATCCAAATTCACAGTGAATACTAAATTGATTAGAGGCTCTGGCTTAATTTGTTTTGTATCTATAACCATATCAATGAACCAGATGGACTTGTGGCCCAAGGATTCTCTGATGAGCGTGTGCCCTTCACTTTCATGTTAAGTATAGCCCTTGCTGTACATTTTTTTTCCTTTTCCTTTTTCTTTTTCCCCCCTTCGAAGAGTTGTAATTTTGTTCATCTTCCTATAATAATGAAAATCCCTTTCTCATGTTCATTTTTTATTTATTATTTTGTACTGTTTTGTCCATCTCTTGCTGACTTGGTTTGATTTCTGGCTTATATACTTGAGAACCCTGATGAATGAAGCCCCAATTTACCCCCAAAAATGAAGGAAAATGCTCTGCCCTATATTATTCTCTCTCTGAGCTTATTGGGCCATTATTCTTGATTTGATTGTCATTATCTCTTAATTCTTAATTATTTTTTTTTACCAATGATTATATCTTATATTAGTCTATTATAATTTTTTTACTATGCAAAAGAAAAAAAAAATCCAAGGTTGAAGCCTTCTATATAGATGAAAGATTTTAAATGTCATAATCTACGAGAAATTTAAGTAGCCATCAGCTATATGTAAATTAGGATTTAAGGGCAAAATGATTAATAATCGATATTGTCACTAATGGCCTAATGGGAGCTGTTCTTAGTACTAGGAGACAGCCTTTGGGTTGCATAATGAGCAACAAAATATCAAACTAATCTCACGAAGCCTAATCTCATGAATGAGATAAGGGGTTTGGGTAAAGTTCCATAGTACCGTCAAGTTTCCCGACACTAAGTTAACTTTTTTTTATATAAAAAAGAGAGAAAAAGAGGAAAAGAAGACACAAAAGTGACAAAACATAACAAAGAGAAGTCTATTCTAATAAATCATGTAGAAATCAGTGTTTTTGATTCAATAGGTGGAGTAAAATTCCAGTCTTTAGACTGCTTTGACAACAATAGGACTCCTCACAAAGTGCTTACCATCTGACCATGTCAATTCTCCAAATACATAGTCTCTACCTTTCTCAACCTTCTCAGCCTTCAGAGTAAGTTTGACCTGCTTCTCTTCTCCAAATTTTCCAAACTTGAGGCTCTCTGGCTTGACAGAAACTGATATACCGGCCTGGTTTCTGACACGCACCGCGTAAGTTCCTGGCGAACCGACGTTCTTAACAGTCCGAGTCATGGTGATGGAGCCAGTGAGCTTAGGCACTGTGATTGAAGGGTAGTTGAAATTGATAAGGCTAATGAGCTTGGAACATCTATAGGGATTGCCCCAGAAGAGTGCAATTTGAGTTTGATTGTAACCAAGGGTGCACAGAAATCTCAGGTAATCCTTGGCCGTTAAATCATAAACCAAGCCGGGATTCACTGCGCGGTTTGGATGTACATGGCCTGCTCCATAGCTGAATGGTGTTGCCCTCATGGAGGATGCAGTGATCAGTGGTTCCTTAACGTTGTCTCGTGTTATTGCTGCAAAAGTAGGATGAAGCAGAAGGACCAAAGCGTGGCTAAACAACCAGATCTACTAGCAGCTACAAGAGTTCTGATACTTGAACCATTTTCTACATCCAGTTAGCAAATAATGTTGAAGTCAGGTTTTTCTAGATACTCCCAAGTTAGATTAGAATATTTGTAATGATATTTGGCTGTGGAGGGTTAGTAAAAAGGAATGGATGTCCTTGTTTTATGGAAAGTTTTTTGTAAGGGCTGCTAAAGGGAAAGTTGTAATAGGTATGGCCCCTCCTTAAATCATGGGATTATGTCTTTTGTGTATATATATCAGCAAGTATCAATGAGGCATTATTAAGTTCTGAAAAACAGGAAAGTGTGCTCCTTCCTTTCTATGCTATAATTCTAACAAATGGTATCAGAGCTGTCTTCTTGAGGGATCTGTGAGGAAAATTCTGAGAGTGTTTGTGAGGTGAGAGATCAAACACTTGAGAGAGTGAGATGGCTTCCAGCAATTTCCTAGGGACGGGTCCTCCAATGTTTACAGGAGAAAATTATCACATATTGGTGATAAAGATGAAGGCATACCTCAAGGCTTTAAATTTGTGGGATGCAGTGGAAGTAGGAGCAGATCCTCCGCCTTTGCTGCCTAATCCAACAATGGCTCAGATTAAGAATCATGAAGAACAGAAAGCTAAACAACCAAAGGCTCTCACATGCATTCATTCAGCACTGTCAGATGTTATCTTCACCAGAATAATGACCTGTGAAAGTCCTAAGGAAGCATGGGAAAAGCTAAGATCAGAATTTGAAGGAAGTGACAGGGTAAGGGCTGTTAAACTCCTAACTTTAAAACGTGAATTTGAAATGCTAAGGATGAAAGAAGGTGAAACGGTGAAAGATTATTCTGCTAAGCTCATGGAGCTTGTAAATAAGATAAGGCTGTTTGGAGAGACTTATGAAGATAGTAAGGTGGTAGAAAAAATTCTAATCAGTTTGCCAGCAAGATTTGAGTCCAAGATTTCAGCCATTGAGGAATCTTGTGATCTCAAGACTTTAACAATTGCTGAGTTAATTAGTAAACTGCAAGCACAAGAGCAGAGAACAAGTATAAGGGAGGAAGAAGTATCTGAAGGGGCATTTCAAGCCAGGCATAAAGGGAAACAGCCTGCTAAAGACTCAAAACAGCCTACATCAAACAAAGGAGGTAAAGGAAAAGGTATTATGGGGTCCAAGGAATTTGGAAAAAATGGCAAGTTTCCACCGTGCAACACTTGTCAAAGGACCAATCATCTGGAGAAGGATTGTTGGTACAAAGGAAAACCTCAAATAGAATGCAGGTTTTGCAAAAAGCCTGGTCACATAGAAAGAAATTGTAGGGCCAAGCAAAGTCAATCTCAAGGTCAGTCCACACAACAAGCAAATTTTATAGATGAGCAGGAGAATGAATCTGCTAGTCTGTTTATGGCTTTCCAAGAAACACAAAACTCCTATAAGCAGACTTGGTTTATTGATAGTGGCTGCACTAGTCACATGTCCAAAGATGAGCAAATTTTTTCCAATTTAGATAGGTCTGTGAAGACAAGAGTAAAGCTTGGAAATGGACAGGTGGTTCAAGCAGAAGGAAAGGGTTCAGTGGCAGTAAACACTAAGCAAGGTACTAAATACATTCATGATGTGCTATTTATACCTTGTTTAGCTCAGAATTTATTAAGTGTAGCTCAAATGCTTGCAAATGGGTACTCATTATCATTTAAAGGGAAATTCTGCTATATTTATGATCCTCATGATTGCTTGATTGCTAAAGTGGTTATGGTTGACAAGGCCTTTCCTTTAAACTGGAATGTTGTTGGTGATAGTGCTAATTTTGCAAAGATAGATGAATCTGTGGTATGGCACAGAAGGTATGGGCACTTTAATTTGGCTGCTTTGAAATATATGCAAACAAATGATTTAACAAGGGACCTACCTGAAATCCAAGTGACTAGTGATGTGTGTGGTTCTTGTCAATTTGGAAAAATGCATAGACAAACATTTCCTGCTAGTGCAACATGGAGAGCTAAGGAGAAATTAGAGTTAGTGCACACAGATGTTTGTGGACCAATGAGCACAGAATCATTAAGTCAAAACAAGTATTTTGTGCTCTTTATTGATGATTTCACTAGAATGACTTGGGTATATTTCTTGAGAAGCAAAGGGGATGTCTTTTCTGTGTTTAAGAAGTTTAAGACTATGGTTGAGACTCAAAGTGGATGCAAGTTGAAGGCTTTGAGATCTGATAATGGGAAGGAGTATACTTCTCATGAATTTGAGAGGTTTTGTGCAGATTTGGGTGTTAGTCATCAGCTAACAGTGAGCTACTCACCACAGCAAAATGGAGTTTCAGAGAGGAAAAACAGAACTGTTGTGGAAATGGCAAGGTGCATGATGGTGGAAAAGAATTTGCCTTTGAATTTCTGGGCAGAGGCTATTCATACAACAGTGTATTTACTCAACAGGCTGCCTACTAGATCAGTGGATGGGAAGACTCCAGTGGAAGCTTGGTCAGGGTTAAAACCAACAGCCAAACACTTGAGGACATTTGGTTCAATTTGCTATGTCCATGTGCCCTCTGCAAAGAGAAGCAAGCTAGATCAGAAGGCTGAAGTGGGAATTTTCTTGGGCTATTCATCCATGTCAAAAGGCTACAGGATTTATAATATGCAAAGTCAAAAAGTTTATGTGAGCAGGGATGTGGTGATTGATGAGTCTCTACACTGGAATTGGGACAAAGGTCTTGCTAAAAAAGACAAAGTTTTCTTGCAGAAAACTGAAGGGAAATCTGATTCACCACAACTTTCTGTTTTGACTTCTAGAATGAATTCTGACAAGGCTGCTGATTCCCCTCCTGATTCTCCTATTCTCAAGACAAAATCATTGACTGAGGTATATGAGAAATGCAATTATGCAGCCTTGGAGCCTTCCTCCTTTGCTGAAGCAGTAAAGTATGAAGAATGGAGATTGGCAATGCAGGAGGAGATTGATATGATAGAGAAAAATCATACTTGGCAACTTGTGGACAGACCTGAAGTAAGAAATGTGATAGGGGTGAAGTGGATTTTCAGGACAAAGTTGAATCCTGATGGCTCTATTCACAAGCACAAGGCTAGACTTGTTGTCAAGGGATATTCACAGCAAGCTGGTGTAGATTATGGTGACACGTTTGCACCAGTTGCAAGGCATGAAACTATAAGGTTGCTATTAGCTTTGGTTGCTAACTTGAAATGGGAAGTGTATCACTTGGATGTAAAGTCAGCATTCTTGAATGGTGAGCTGCAGGAGGAGTTATTTGTTGAGCAACCAGAAGGGTTTCAGGTTTCAGGGATGGAGAACAAGGTTTACAAGTTACAAAAGGCTTTGTATGGCCTGAAACAAGCTCCTAGAGCCTGGTACAGCAAAGTAGACTCACACCTGCTGCATTGTGGTTTCACAAGAAGTGAAAATGAAGCTACACTCTATGTTAAAAGGTTTGAAACTGGAGAATTGTTAATCTTATCTATCTATGTTGATGATATGTTAGTAACTGGAAGTAATTCAAGGCTAATTGCTGAATTCAAGAAGGAAATGGAAGCTGTATTCGAAATGTCAGACTTGGGGCTTATGACCTACTTTCTAGGGATGGAGATTAGCCAATCATCGGCTGGCATCTTCATTTCCCAAAGAAAGTATGCACTTGATTTGTTGAAGAAGTTTAATATGGAAAGGTGTAAATCTGTTGCTACACCTCTGGCTCAAAATGGAAAGCTATCAAAAGCAGAAAAGGGTGAAGATGTGGATCCTAGCCATTATAGAAGTTTGGTGGGAAGCCTCTTGTATTTAACTGCTTCAAGACCAGATATCATGTTTGCAGCAAGTGTGTTGTCCAGGTATATGCAATCACCTGGTCAGGTTCATTTAGGGGCAGCTAAAAGAGTCCTAAGGTATGTCAAAGGTACTTATGATTCTGGAATTTGGTATACAACAGCAGAAAATGGAAAGCTGCAAGGGTTTTCTGATAGTGACTGGGCAGGATGCCTTGATGACATGAAAAGCACCACTGGTTATGTATTTTCTATGGGTTCAGGAGTTTTTTCATGGGTTTCAAGGAAGCAAGATGTTATTGCTCAGTCAACTGCAGAAGCAGAGTACATAGCTGCTGCTGCTGCTGCTAACCAAGCCATTTGGTTAAGGAAGGTTTTGGCAGATTTGTTTCAAACTCAACAGGAAGCTACTATCATTCAAGTTGACAATAAATCAGCCATTTCAATGACTAAAAATCCAGTGCAACATGGGCGTACAAAGCACATAAATGTCAGGTTTCATGCCATCAGGCAAGCTGAAAAAGAAGGTGAAGTGCAGCTGATTCATTGCAGCTCAGAAAACCAACTTGCAGACATTATGACTAAGTCACTTGCAGCTGGAAGGTTTGAAGATTTAAGGGTCAAACTGGGAGTCTCCAAGAAAAATCATGAGGAGGAGTGTTGAAGTCAGGTTTTTCTAGATACTCCCAAGTTAGATTAGAATATTTGTAATGATATTTGGCTGTGGAGGGTTAGTAAAAAGGAATGGATGTCCTTGTTTTATGGAAAGTTTTTTGTAAGGGCTGCTAAAGGGAAAGTTGTAATAGGTATGGCCCCTCCTTAAATCATGGGATTATGTCTTTTGTGTATATATATCAGCAAGTATCAATGAGGCATTATTAAGTTCTGAAAAACAGGAAAGTGTGCTCCTTCCTTTCTATGCTATAATTCTAACAAATAAGTCGGATCTTCAAATAATTTGTAATGTTTAGTTTCTACTCACCAGTGGTCATGATTGCTGATCTAATTGCTGCAGGGCTCCAAGTAGGGTAGATGGCCTTTAGAAGGCCAACAATGCCAGAAATACGAGGGCATGACATTGAAGTGCCTGATACTGAATTAAAGAGAACTCGACGTGGATCAAAATCTTGGTTTGTTGGTCCTTGTGCTCCAGTGTAGGCAGCTATGACACTCACTCCCGGACCAGTTATATCAGGCTGGACAGACAAGGCAATTGTCGACACTGTTAAGTGAAATGGCTACCTCAATTTTTTTCATAAACTATATACTTGAATTTGTAACGCAAGGACAACCTTTAGGATCTCTGGGACAACTGTATTTGGTCTCCTCGATAAGAAAGATGCCATGAATGGAGCTGGCGTCATCCCCAACAGAGTTGTTGGATGCGTAATGTATGCCCATGGAGACCTAGGGAAAACATGCAGCTCTCAGAAACAGAGGAAGGTCTATTGCCAACTCAAGTGTTTTACAACTTCTGCATTCTATAATGCTCGATTACTTCCCAGATTTCTAACATTACATGATGTTAACATTATTATGACTTATTTGAATTGCATATGAGGAATCTAAGGTTTGTATTTCACTCCAATTAGACCCGTAATGTGGCAGAGCAATTGGCATGTCATATTACCTGGTGCTATTGACATAAGAAAAAACGGCAACACCATCAGAGAAATTGATCTGTGAAGCTGGAAGGACATGAGAATCAGCAATTATTTCACTCCCAGAAAGCTTATCATTAGCAAGAACCATCCCCGCAGCACCAGACAAAGCAGCTTGCTGACCCTTATCGACTCTTGCATTATCCCCTCGAAGGCAAACCAATATTTTTCCTTTCGCCTTCTTGTGATCCAGTGATCCAGCCTTACAAAGCAGCCTGAATGAATGGAAGAAATATCCAAATGAATTTGCTAAATGCACTATGATGTTATAGTTGCAAACTTGGACTAAATCACAGGAAACAGAATCAGAATTCCAATAGTTTTTGAATGTTTTATCCTTACGCATCTCCAGCCAATGCATTAGCAGCTTTTGCATTTTCAGCACTAATAATTGGAAAGAACTTCTTCTTCGGCAATGCTTTGGTTGAAAGGCTTTCCCCCTTCAGAGAACAAAATATTTATGATTTGAGTTCTAAATACTGAATGGAAGTCAAGAATCTTAAAGCAATCATGAGCAATGCCATATAGACTGAACATTCCTAAAGAAAATGTGTACCGGAATCTAGTAAAGATGCAAATCTCGGTTTCATTAAGAGCATCCAAACAGTGGTTCTATACTTGACTTAATTAGTTCCCATTTTTTCCTCAATAATAAACTAGAGATTAGATTAACTATTTTACTAGACAACTCTTTCTGGTCAACCAAACTTATCATCACAGAGCACATATTCGGCAACAAAATCCTGAACTTCCAGTTTATGACATGGTTTTTTCAGAAAATGGTAGGCGCTTCTTGAACTGTAGTGTCCATATTTTTATCGTTGACGGCCGTTAAGTGGCTTTTGATGGAAGGGGGGGGAAAGAATTTAAGAACAGCTTGAAAGTAATCTCACATGAAAAGAAGAGATGAACTACTAACTTTGAGGCGCATTTTGTTACCAAATCATAGAATCCCCAAATTGTAGAAACCCAAATTTAATCGATTCAAATTTGAGTTCTTAAGTTCTTCAAACCTGATTTTTTGTCGCCAAACCAGTCGCCGAACACCACAGCCCCTCCACGAGCAGTCGCGACCCTCAACTAGCAATCTCCACGGATGAGGAACGTTCCAAACGGCTGGGCTCTCTCTCTCCACGGGTGAGCAAACTCCAAATTGTAGAGTGTAAATTTTTAATTAAGTGAGGGTATATTAGTAATTGAACATTTGGAGGTGTCAACCAAGGTGCTATCCAACATGTGCTGGACGCTTTTTTTTTTTTTATTTTGAAAAAATCTAGAAAACCCGACAAACTGATAGTTCGAGTTACAAAAAAAAGGGCCAAAAAAAAAATGAATTTGCCCCCATACCATATTCTCTCTTTTTTCCTCCTATAAATTGCCCCGCCCTTGGTCTCTCCTCTCCTCTCTCATGCCTGTCGCCTCCTCGCTGCCCATTTCTCACCTTGCCTCGCTGTCATCGTCATCTCCCATCACTAATAGTTGTTGCATCGAATGTCGGCGAGGCGGCAATGATAGAAAGACGGTGGCCATGGGAGGGGAAAGGAAGGAACAGGAGCTGGAGCAATGGTCTGTTTTACAAATTCGTAAAGTGGGAGAGAACAAATTTATCATTTTGCCCCATTTAGTGAAATGCTTTGTAGGGTTGTCTGGCCCTATAGAACGACTCTTTTTTTTCAATGATAACGTCTTGCTCCACAATCTTGTTATCCACCCAAGTCAAACAATATACCAAAAACATCCTCTTTAATCGAGTTACCTAAATTTAGAGATTCCAATATCTCAATAAAAAAAAAAAAAAAAAACAACCTAGCATCGTAAGACTGCTGGCGAAGTTCTGGGGCTTTTGGGATTGACCCATATGTAGCTTTTAGAAGAGGAAAGTGGTCCTTTCGTCTGGGAACTCAGAATTAGCGAATGAAAAGAGGAAATACACAAGAAATTTTCTTCTGGGTCTCTGAAGAAATTGGCTCCTGAATGGAAATACACGAGAATTGGAGAGAGGTTGTGGGTGAGTGAAGAGATTACGGGCAAAGGAAGTGTTTTAAGAGGAAAGGGGGAACGAAAAGAGGTGCGTTTGATTGTTAGAGGGGTAAACCAAACTATAGTGGAGAATGTCGTGTAAAGACTTCAAATGATAAAGAAAGTCATGCCAAAGTTGCGGAAATTGGTGATGATACAAAGACTGTATTGGTAACTAGTCATGTCTTTGTTAATGGAAATGATAGTCAATGGATATTAGAAACGGGCTAATAGTAATCATCTTAGTGGGAAAAATGAAATATTTTCTGACTTAGATGAGAACTTTCAGGCCATGGTCAAACTTGGTGATAACTCAAAAGCAGTAGTATTGGGAAAAAGAAATATTGCCACTAGATTGAAGGATGGGTTGCTAAATTACATCTCTGATGTATTTTATGCACCCAGCATTTGTTAAAATTTTTTAAGTGTGGGACAGTTGGTAGAAAAGGGTTACGAACTTACGACTTGCATTTTAACAAGCAAGGTTGTACTATCAATGACGTAGAGATGAGGATAATAGCAAACAAAAAAAATTTAAATAATCAATTGTTTTCAATGAGCATCAAGTATGATACTCCTTCAAGCTACAATGCAACAATTGTAGATGACAATTGGTGTAACGTTTTGGTCCCATTATCGGGTGTTATTATAATCTACAATTATAATCTCAGTCTATCTCAAAGGACGGCTATACTATGCTAACGTAAATTATTAAAATAATATGAATGCTCTAAGTGGAGTTTAGGCTTTGTTGTCTTCCAATGTCGCCCCATGGCCATTTTATAATATTTATTCTCTTAATTATTTGGTTGTATTACATGTTGTATTTATGTCCTGACTAATCAAAATATTCATAGAAAATAAAAAAAAGAATATATATTACAACATGAGAGTCGATAAAGAAGAAAGACACTGACACTAGTATATATACCTACCATCAACATTATTAGATTTAACCACTATTACCAGCCAATCAACCAACCAACCACATTATTGATCCTTTTCCATCTCTCAAAATCGTCTCAAAATTCATTAAAAAATTTAATTTTATAATAATTTTCAAAAATTAGTCATTAAAATTAAAAAATAATTTAATAAATTAAATTTAAATTTAAATTTTAAAGTAATGTTTGAAAATTATCGTTAAATTTAGAAAATAATTAAATAATTTAAAATTAAAATTAATTTAACAAATGCTCAAAATCATCGCAAAATTCATTAAAAAATTTAATTTTGTGATGATTTTTAAAAAATTGTCTCTAAATTTAGAAAATAATTTAATAAATAAAAATAAAAATTAAATAATATTTGCAAAATTTTGAAAAATTCCCTAAAAATTCATTAAAAAAATTAATTTAAAAAAATAAAAAGAAAATTTAACAAAATTTTAATATATAAAATTTTAAAAAATATATAAAATCTTTTTTTATTTTTTAATCAATTAATTTATTTATTTATTTTTAATTTATTCCATTATTTTTAAAATAATTAATTAATTAATTAATTTTTTTAATTTATATTAAAAATATAAAATATAATTCTAAAAAATAATGATTGGATTAATTTATAATTTATATGCATCGATATATAACATGGAGGTTTCGCAAGTTAGATGGTTTTGCGTGCGTATGCGCATAAGGGAGGTTTCAAGTTTGAAACCGAGGAAGGGGAAAGATTTCTAACATCACCACGTGACACTCAGGGCCAGGCACGCCTGTGCACAAGCGAGCTTGCGACCTAGCCCTCGCGCACACGAGGCTAGGTGTAGTGGTTGCCAAAAATTCAAATTTTTTTGTATTTTGAAATTTTTTGCTACGATTTCAAAATCGTCACTAAATCATTTATTTTACGACAGTTGTTGAAAATCGCCACTAAATGCTCTATGATGATTGATTTAGCAAAGATTTTCAAAACTATCACTAAATATAAAAACTAAATATCATTTTTTTTTTTTGTAATGGCACAACATATCGAAACATTTTAACGATCTTCAATATTCACGTGTGTTCGGGACAAATTATTCATTCATCGACACAAATGACTCCAAACATCTTAACAGTTTTCAATATTCGCATGTGTTCAAGATAAGTCCTTCATTCTTCAGCGCAAGTGACCTCTAAATGTTTTAACGGTTTTTAATATTCGAGAATGTTTGGGGCGAGTCCTTTATCCATCGATGCAAGTGACCCTCAAACATTTTGCCAATTTTTAACATTCACGTGTATTCAGGGTGAGTCTTTCTTCTGTCAACACAAGCGACCCCCAAATGTCTTAAGGGTCTTCAATATCCGCGTGTATTTGGGACAAATCTTTCGTCCATCAACGCAAGTAACCCCCAAACATTTTAACAATTTTCAACATCCATGTGTGTTTAGGGCGAGTCATTCGTCTGTCGACACAATTAACCCCCAAAAATTTTAACGGTTTTCAATATCTACGTGTGTTCAAGGCGATTCATTCGTCCCTCGATGCAAGTGACTCTCAAACATTTTAATAGTCTTCAATATCTACATGTTTTCGTAGCGAATCATTCATCTATCGACACAAGTGACTCCCAAACATTTTAATGATTTTTTGTCGCCACATGTATCTCTAAGGCAAGTCTTATTCATTTACTACCCCCTAGACATCTTAATAGTTATCGCATGTGTTCGAGATGAGCAGAGTCGGCCCTGGCCCAGGGCTACAGCCCTGGGCCCATAAGTGAGGGGGGCACAATAATAAGAAAAAAATTAATAAAATATATAATATATTTATTTTTACCCCATATTCTCTCAACCCCCACTCAAAAGTTCTCCTATACTATACATTTTGTCTCCAACTACCTCCTTCACTCTCACAAAATTAATTAATTTATTCCCTCACTATTCTCTCTCCTCCCCTCCCAATCTATTTGAAACCCAACTCATTCTCTCTATTTCTCTTCCTTTAATTTTCTCTCAACAATATATTAATAAACAATTAATTTTGTAAAATCTAACCGTTTGATCTTCGATTTGATCGCATTTTCACCGTGAAAGTGGTCTCGATCTATAAAAAGGTAAGTCTTTTAAAATTTTCAATAATTATTTTTAATTTTCAATACAAATCCATGATATATATTTCAAGTTTTAGTTATGTACTATTATATTAGACTGTTAGGGACATCAATTACATAAGAAACAATACTTATTGCTAAACCAGTGAGGGTATAATGGATTCTGGTCAAATTACACTATTATGCCAAATTAAGAAATTTGTCATTTTTTTTATGTTTTAGGAATTTTTTGCCTTGAAAATTTGTAAATTGTAATACATATCTTTATTAATTTTTTCTTATTTATTATTTGATTCAACAGAAAACTTGATTGGGATTCTTATTCTTTATAATTGGAAGTTTCAAGTGGAAGAAAATATGCTCAAAATTCAAGTTTTATTATTCTTTGTTAACTAGTTTTATTTTTTTTATTGTATTGTGTTTATTATAAAAATAAAAAAATATTTCCTAAGAAATAACTTTCCGAAAATCTTAAAAGACAAAGAAAGAAAAAAGAAAAAAGAAATTGCTCAAAGTTTAAGAGAATCTTTGAATAAATATTTTGTTAAATAAACTAATACTTCACTTGAAAATTTAGATAAAGATTTATCTAATGAATGTGAATAACCAATTCAATTGGAAGAATTAGTAGAAAATAAGAATGAAGTGAATGAAAAAATTGGTGATATAGATGAAAATGAAAATATTGATGAACCTTTTCTATAGATGAAAATAAATATTGATCTAGATGAAAATGAATGTAAACTCAAATATATAGTTTTCGTTTAATAATGTATTGTTTACAATGCGAGGTACTCTTTTTCTTTCATTTAGGATTTTGTTCCATTGAATTTTTTTTAAATAAAGTTTTAATAAGACTCCAAAGTATTCTTATCTTTTATAAATTTTTATAATTTTAATAAAATTAATTAATTAATAAAGTTTATTATTTTTTATTTAATTTATATAAAGGGGCACACTCGATAAATTTTGCCCTGGGCCTTATTAAACCCAGGAGATGAATCTTTTCATCTACTGACTCTTGAACATTTTAACGATTTTCTTTGTCACATGTGTTTGATGGCAGTCATGTTCATTTACTAACTCCCAAACATCTTAATAGTTATCATGTGTGTTCAAGACAAGTCTTATTCTTCTATTAACTCCTAGACATCTTAATAATTTTTTATCACGTGTGTTTGATACGAGTTTTGTTCATCTATTGATTCACATATCTTAACGGATGTCGCATGTGTTCAAATTGAGTTTTTTCATTTATTAATCCCTAAACATCTTTAACAGTTTTTTTCACAGCGATGGTGCTCCGCCGCCATCTACTTGCTTCCAACGCGGACATGTTCGCCAGCAACTCCCCTCAACCAATCTCTCACTGACGCTATCTCTCTGTTTGGGGCTTCTGAATTTTGACTCCCTTTTTCCAAAAAATTTTCTGGAAAGCTTCACTTTTAATTGTAATATAATATATATATATATAGAAAAATTCTATTTGCAGCCACTATTTTTCTAAAAAAACAACCACATTTTAATATACTTAAAATACTTTCTTTTAAAAACTTATTTTTACCCTTACAATCACTTTTTCCCTCAATCAATTACCCGATCAATTATGTGCCGGTCATACGCTATTACCCACCCATTCATAACGAAGACAATGCAATAAAAAACATCATATCCAATGCAATCGAAAGCGAAAAAATAGATGAAAAATTCTCCCTCGATCAATTATGTGCCAGTCATATATAGCCATCCACCCATTCATAACGAAGACAATGCAACAAAAAACACCATATCCGATGCAATTGAAAGCGAAAAAATAAATAAAAATATAAGAGTAGAAAAATGCACATATATACACAAAGACACACACACACATATATATATATACATATATATTGACAATCACTTATATACACATTTACACCGCATACACAAACATAAATATATATATATACACACACGCAAACACACACACATATATATATACGCACACATACATATATATCTATATATATACAGGAAGATGCAGCCATAGCCGTCGGAGATGCCGACTTCACAGCCCCCCAAACCCTAGGGTTCAGGGTGCACTGAAGTCCCCGAACCCCATTTTCGACGGCTATGGTCACCCCATGGCTGCGCTTCCTATCTATATATGTGTGTATGTGTGCGTATATATGCCCCATAGCCGCTTCTTGTATATATGTATGTATGCGTATATATATAATATTTGTATGTAAAAAAAATTAAGTATGTATATATTAGTATTTGTTGTAGGAGGTTGGAAGTTGGATTCGAGAAACTTCAAGATTGCCGAATCCTAGAGTTTGGGGAAGTTGGGTTTCCCTGAATTCTAGGGTTCGAGGAAATTCCAACTTCCCCGAACCCCAGGAATTTTCCTGTATATTAAATAAAATTTACAAAAAAAATATGCATTTATTTTTTTTAGAAATTAAATTATTCAAGTCCAATACTTAGATAAAAAAATTAAGTATAAAAAAATTATGTTAATATAAAATATAAAATGTTAGTTATATTAAAAAAATATGTTAATATAATTAAATAAAATATAAAATATAAAAAACTAAAAGTTGTGTTCCCCGAAGCCGAGGCACTATGGATTTCCCGAACCCGTGGTGGTTCGAGAAATCCATACTTAGATAAAAAATATTAAGTAAAAAAAATATGTATTTGTTTTTTTTAAATTAAATTATTCAATTCCAATATTTAGATAAAAAAGTTAAGTATAAAAAAAATATGTTAATATAAAATATAAACTATGTAAATATAATGCATAAAATATGTTAATATAATGTTAATGTAAAATATGTTAATGTAATTAAATAAAATATAAAAAACTAAAAGTTGTGTTCCCTAAACCCTTGAGTTCAGAGAACTATGGATTTCTCAAACTGGATTTTTCGAACTCATGGATTCAGAAAATCCATACTTAGATAAAAAAAAAATTAAGTAAAAGAATATATTTTTTCTTAAAAATTAAATTATTCAAGGGCAGTACTTAGATAAAAAAAAAATTAAGTACATAAAAAAAACATGTTAATCAACACTATTTAATTAAAAATTGAGTTTGTCAAATATTTGTATAAAAAATAAAATATAAAAAAATTAAAGATATAAAATTCAGGAATCATGAATTTTCCTTGAAACTTCCCAACTTAAACCTATTGTAAAATTGAAAATCTAAATTCATTATCTACAAATTTCAATAAGACAAAGTAACTCAAACAAACAATAGACAACATAGCAATAGCAAAAAAGACAATAACAAGTAGAAAATGTGATGTGTGAGTTGTAGTCGTGCGTAAGGTATGAGATATATGAGAAAGGGTAATTTTAGAATATAAGTGATTGTGAGGAGTAATAAAAGTGATTGTTAAGAATAATTATAAATTTTTATTTATTTATAGTTACGAAAAACAGGTACACTCATTTGCTTAATATTTTTACACCCATCGTAGTTTTATGTATTATATATATAATTTTAATTAATTTGATTAGGTTTCTTATAATTTAAAATCGTGTAAAAGCCGTTTTTAGACTTGCAATTTTTTACGGATGAAACTAATTATTATTATTGAGATATAATAATAAATTTATTTGATTGAAAACGTAAACCTAAACTTGCAAGAAGAAAACAATCAAGCTATCTGAGCTTGTTAGAAGAAAACAGTTAAGAGAATGTAAAAAATTTCTCATATAAATACTCTAATTTTTAAGTTAAATACTAAAAATAATAAAAACTATATTGAAACTAATATAAAAAATGCCTATTTTTAAAAATAAGTGCCTTCCTAAAATATGAAATAATTTAAAATATTTTAAAATTAAAATTATTATAAATAATGTGTATCTTAAAATTTTAAAATATATTAAAATTAAGATGTAGATAACACCTATCTTTATATTTTTTCAATTCATTAAGATTCGAGTTCTTATAAATAATATTTATATTTGTATTTTATATATTTTTTATAATTAATTATTTATCTTCTCAAAAAAAAATTAAATATCAAAATTATTTAATTTGTACATTGAAAAGAGATATTTTGGACTCTTGAATTTTTAACTGGCCTTAAATTATGAGTTATGACACAATAACTAGTGGATTACCCATGTGATGCATGGATATCGTAAAAAAAAAAAACAAATCGTTAAAGCGAAAGTTGTATAATTTAGTAATTACAATAAATGAAAACCACAATAAATAAGTAAAAAATAAACAAAATAATCATGTTACAATCATGAGAATACAACAAAATGATTATAAATTTTGAAAGATTTTCTTATATACATTCAAGGGTAGACAAATAATAAAAAGTACATAACTCTATCCCGAAACCATATAGAAAATAAACCTAAATTAACATGTAATACAATAAGCAATGCGTAAAAAAATACAAAAATTACACGATAACAGGAAAAAAAATAAATAAAAGATAACCAATCTCTTTATTCTAAAATATGCATTCAATGGTAGACATTTTTTTTTTTTAATTTTCACATGTATTTGTCTCATATGTGCGTGCCACACGAACCCTCAATGCCTAATTTTTTCTAGTTGTATTCATATCACTCACTTCATAGAATAATGGTGCTATGTTACACCAGAAGACTAAACTGGATAAAAAAATACGGTTAAAATTTACTAAATAAAAGTAAAGAAGAAGAGAAAATTTAAGAAGAAGAATTGAGAAAGGAGAAGAGAGGAAATGAAAGTGTTGAACGGGAATGAAGAGGAAGAAGAGAGAGAGATATTTGTTTTATTCTATTAATTTTTCTTTCTTCAAATTCTTCAATTTCTCTCAATTTATCAAATCACATGTCACCATTAAGTTTCTCTTTTTTCCCACGCTTTGCTACACAATCTGAATCTTACTTAACATAATTTTCAAAACACAAATTTAATTTGTATTTAATTTCTCCAAGTCCAACATATAGTACATCTTCGGAGTAGACCAATGGAAAAAAGGAGAATTAAATAAATGACAATAATCAATTAAGTTGAAAAATAAAATTATGACATTTAAAATTATAAAAAATAAATTTAAATTAATTAAATTGTATGTAAAATAAAGATAATTTAAATAGTTAATTAATTATATAAATAATAATAATCAAATTTTCAAAATTGATTATTCAACTTTATATATTTCTCCTAATAATTTATTACCACATTGAAGATAGGTCAAATTATTAAAGAAGTAAAAAAAAAGTTAAAAAATAAGATTATAACCTTTAAGTTATATTTAAAATTATACGAAAATAAATTTAAATTAATTAAATTATATATAAAATAAAGATAATTTAAATAATCAATTAATTATATAAATGGTAATAATCAAATTTTCAAAATTGATTATCCATGATTTTACATGTTTAACAATCAATTACCACATTTAAGACAGGTCAAATTTTAAGAAAATAATAAAAAAAAAGTTAAAAAGTAAAATTATAATATTTAAATTATATATAAAATTTTAATATTTTAAAATATAAAAAATAAATTTAAATAATCAATTAATTATAAAAATAATAATAATCAAATTTTCAAAATTAATTATCCATATATGACTTTACATATTTTTCCTGACAATCAATTATCACATTTAAGATAGATCAAATTTTTAAGAAAGCAACAAAAAAATAAAGTTAAAAAATAAAATTATAATATTTAAGTTGTATATAAAATATAACATTTAAAATTATAAGAAAATAAATTTAAATTAATTAAACTACATAAAATAAAGATAATTTAAATAAATAATTAATTATATAAATGATAGTAATCAAATTTTCAAAATTAATTATACATACATGACTTTACATATTTTTCCTAGCAATCAATTACCACATTTAAGACATGTCACATTTTTAAGAAAACAACAAATAAAAATAAAGTTAAAAAATAAAATTATAACATTTAAGTTATATATAAAATTATAACATTTAAAAATATAAAAAAATAAATTTAAAATAATTAAACTATATATAAAATAAGAATAATTTAAATAATCAATTAATTATATAAATGATAATAATCAAATTTTCAAAATTGATTATCCATATATGACTTTACATATTTCTCCTGACAATCAATTACCACATTTAAGATAAATCAAATTTTTAAGAAAGCAACAAAAAAATAAAGTTACAAAATAAAATTATAATATTTAAGTTATATATAAAATTATAACATTTAAAATTATAAGAAAATAAATTTAAATTAATTAAACTACATAAAATAAATATAATTTAAATAATTAATTAATTATATAAATGATAATAATCAAATTTTCAAAATTAATTATACATACATGACTTTACATATTTTTCCTAACAATCAATTACCACATTTAAGACATGTCACATTTTTAAGAAAAGAACAAATTAAACTATAAAAAAATAAAATTAAAAAGTAAAATTATAACATTTAAAATTATAAAAAAATAAATTTAAAATAGTTAAACTATATATAAAATAAAGATAATTTAAATAATCAATTAATTATATAAATAATAATAATCAAAATTTTAAAATTGATTATCCATACACGATTTTACATATTCCCTCTAGCAATTAATTATCACATTTAAGACATGTCACATTTTTAAGTAAGTAATAAAAAAAATAAAGTTAAAAAATAAAATTATAACATTTAAGTTATATATAAAATTATAACATTTAAAATTATAAAAAAATAAATTTAAATTAATTAAACTATATATAAAATAAAAATAAAATAAAAAATTTACTTGGCAGTTGGTATTCGACGGTATTACTTGATATCTCAAGATTTCTCCCGATTTAAAAAAGTTTCATTTTTTTGTAATTTATTTTAATTAATATTTTATATTAATATTTAAAAATTAATAATATAAATTAGATCTTGTCTCTTCATCTACCAGCATGGTTACACATTTTTCAAACTCTATTCAACCATAAAAAAATCATTTACGTGTTCCAAAAACTACATGTTTTTCACCAATCTAGACTTAATTAATGACCTATAAAAATTCTATTTCGGGTAAACAAAAAAAATTAAAAAATATAATAAAATATTAAAATAGTAACTGAAAATGGGCGGGAAAAATTTTGACGGCTGTTTTGTTATAATATATATATATAGATATTATTAATGTGCTGAAAATACTTGAG
The DNA here is from genome assembly GCF_014633365.1 of Diospyros lotus. Lineage (NCBI taxonomy): Eukaryota > Viridiplantae > Streptophyta > Magnoliopsida > Ericales > Ebenaceae > Diospyros > Diospyros lotus. The sequence continues at coordinate 42,253,885 of NC_068345.1, forward strand.
CGCAATAGGTGCCGTTTCAGGGTTGGACATGTTATTGAGAACAATGACAGCGTCTTGCTCCACAATATTGTCACCCAAGCAGAGCAATATACCAAAAATATCCTCCTCAATCGGGTTACATGAATTTAGAGATTCCGATATCCCGACAAGAAAAGGGTTCCTAGTATCGTAAGACTGCCGGTCAAGCCGCGAAGCTCTGGGGCTTTTGGGATTGACCCATATGTAGCTTTTAGATGAAGTTGTCTTTTCGTCTGGGAACTTAGAATTAGTGACTTGGGACGAACTGGGTTTCTCGGTCTCTGAAGAAATTGGGTCCTGAATGGAAACACGCAAGAATTGGAGAGACAACGGGCAAAGGAAGTGTTTAAAAGGGAAGGGGGAACGAAAAGGGGTGCGCTTGGGTAACCATGGAGGAGAGATAGGGTTGCAGAAGAGATGGGGTCGTGCGAGAGAGAAGAGGGGGGAGAATAGAGACTGCGAGCCATTACCCTCTGCTCAGCTCTGCTCTAGCTGGCCTTCGCTGGGGTGACTTGGGTCCGCTGGTTGGTTCCGACACCAGCACGGGCACGGCGGACAAAGAGGGTTTAAAGACAGGTATTAGGCAATGCTATGCGATGAGTAAACGAATTTACCATAATGGCGTTGCACTTCCTAAAAGACCCTTCAGATCAGCAGATGTGTGAGTGTGTGTGAGGGTCTTCTCTGGACTATACATCTCTTTAATTCAGTCCTACAAAAAGGTATTTTTATGGGCCCAAGCCAGCTTGAATTTAGAGCGGCCCAGGTTTTTTCTTCCAGTATATTATTCCTCCTAGAGAGGCCCAGCTTGAATTTATTCTCTTTTTTTCTTGTGAAACAATTACCTTCCCTTACCTGTCAATCAATTATATGACCCATTATGATGGAACACTCTTAACGTGGTCTCAGTAAGGCACGTACGACACCGCCATTTTATAATATTTATTCTCTTATTTGGTTGTATTACATATATCTCGTGACTAATCAGAATATTCATACAAATAAAGAGAATATTACAACACGAAAGTTGAGTTGGCAAAGAAAGACTTCATTTATATATTAGAGTAACAATATGTGACCCCACTTCGACAATTTCAAAAGACACAGACACTACAATGCCACCAACGTTAGATTTAGCCACTATTACCAACCACATTATTGATTCTTTTCTATGCCCAATATTTGTAAAGCGAACCAACTTACAAACAAACCAATCTAGTGGGAATTATCCCTCCATCACATCACATGATTGTGCAACCCGTGGCATTTTCGTCGCTGAAGTAGTCGTCGCAACGACTCACATAACACACCCTGCCACCACCATAACCATAATCGCCATCGTAGCATGGCACGGGTCTTCCGTACCCATGATAGCATGGGCCCCCTGTTCGCCCTTCATAACACGACCCACAACATACCCTTACGGGGACTGGGGCTGGGGCTGGAGGCAGTAGAGGTGGAGGATCTACCCTCTTTGCAGGAGGAGGAGGATCCACCTTGGGAGGGGGAGGATCTACCTTGGGAGGGGGATCTTTCTTGGGAGGATCTACCTTGGGAGCAGGAGCAGGAGGGGGAGCAGGATCTTTCTTCGGAGGATCTACCTTAGGAGGATCTACCTTGGGAGCAGGAGGGGGATCTACCTTGGGAGCAGGATCTTTCTTGGGAGGAGGAGGATCTGACTTGGGATTGGGAGGCTTGGGAGGCTCCAGGATCTGGATGCACTTGATGGTCTTGCCACCCTTGCAGTACAACTTATCGCGAATCTTCTCGGGGCTGCAGCATACGACGGTGATCGTCACCGTATTTTGCTTCTCATCGAAGATCTGGCTTCGTATTTCTCTTGTCCCCAAAGCAAAGGCCCACCCACCAAAAACCAATGGTTTCACGTCACACACAGACAAAAGAGAAAAAAGCTCAGTTTCTTATCTGAAGAAATTAATAATTTTAAGGTTAAAAGGTTGGGAATTTTTGAAGAAAAATATATAGCAAATTAATTAATTAATAGAGATGAATGATGGTGATTTCTATATATATGATGGGTTTGATCCGAGTAGATCCTATAAGAGGTAAATTAATTAAGATTAGGGTCGTGTGACTCACGAGGGTATTTGCAGAGCAATTTCTTGACCTTCTTGTAGCAGCTGGGGCACTGAAGATCAACCTTAAGCACCATTATCGTAACCTGTTTGTTACACCACGTGATGACGATGACGATGATGATGATGATGGGCATTGAATTAAAAGAAAAGAAATTAAACTTTAGATTGCGTTGGGCGCTATAATAGAGAGGGAGAAAGAGAGATTTGCATATATAATGGATGAAGAAAAGTAATTAGGTTTTGTTTTGGTAGTACATATTAATTACATGGAAATATCCAAGGGAAAAAAGATATATAGCATACAAACATATACAAATATTGCAGTGCAGTGCAGTGCAGAAGGATTAAACAAACAAACAGGCAGCTGCTGGCTGCTGCGTAGCGTAGTAGGTAGAAAATGGATCGAGGCGGTGGAACAGGAAGTCACAATTAGCTAGCTAGCTAGCAACGTAACGTACCTTCTTCTCAGCCATATATAGCGGAGGAGATAGATCAGGGACTACGTGCTGGATCTGGAGCAAGCCGGAGATGAATATTAGTGTCGGCGGCGGCAGCGGCTGCTGCTGTTGATAGTTTTTGAGGACGATGGATGTATATATCGAATTCGAGTTAAGAGAGTGAGTGGTGAGGGAGAGGTGAAAGAAGGAAAGGGTTTGATTGATTGATATAAAAGTAGACGGATGGATGCGGGGCTTAGCCTAATAAGAAGTTGGGTTTGGGTTGGGACTTGGGGAGTGCGATTTTGTTCACCCCTTTTTAACCCGGGGGGGTGAAGATAACCCCCCATGTATTTTGGGGGTTATCTCTAACAGAGTTAGAGGGGGTTAATAGAGGGTGCTGACTGAAATTAAGGTGAGATCATCAAGTTTTGTATTTTGGCGATATAAAGAGAGGAGGGGAGGCGGCATTGCCATTGCTATTTCATTTCATTGCTGACTCTATACTCTCTCTCATCTACGCCCCCATGCGTCTGCATGTGCTAGCTGCCCTCTATTCTATTCACACACACACATCCAAATATTTATTTATTTACTAATTTTATATTTAAATCAATTTTCTTACCACATGGCTGGTCCGACACGTGTCTCAAGAGTCAATCACACTCTTCTCCGCATGACTACTTTCCAGACCCACCCTAAAGCTCTAGAGCTTCCCTTTTCCCCTTCCCTTCTTAAGCTTCATTAAAATGATTTCACCCTCAAATGAGTCATAAGTATAATAATAATAATATCTTAATTAATTTACAACCAGAATAGCTACTATATATATATATATGATAATAATTTTTAATTTAATTTATATATATATATAGAGAGAGAGTACCTACCTACCTACCTAGATTAGATACAGACTTTACCACCCACCATTATTCAATTTGAATCGTACGTGAATAGAACCACAACTCTTATTTTAAAAATCCAACTGTGAAACAGTCTTGTTAATTTGTTCTCAAGAAAGGTGAAAACAAATTAGGGAAGGTAGTGATTATATATATATATGATGCTCAAGCTATCACCGTGGGTCATCCACGTACTTACTTTGTTCTCAAGATGTGAGTGAGTGTTTACATAACTAATTTTGTCATTGACAAAATTAACCAACTTTGTTGATGATGATGATGATGATGAATTTGTCATTGACAAAATTAACCTTGTTGAATGAAAAATAATTACAAATAAAACTTACCCATCATGATGATGATCAATGAAATTAAGTAGATAATGGGTATGGTGGGATGGGGGCCCTCCTCCTCAATGAGTCAGTTAGTTAAATATATATATATATATATATTGTTAATGTGTTAATAATGCATTCATTCATTTAGAAAGTAGTAGTAGTAATAGTACATAGTAGTAGGGTCCATTGTCGGTGCATGGGAAGGAAATTGATGGAGGTTGGAGGAGGACTTCTGGTGAAGGCAGGCTGGCAGCTGGCAGCTGGCAGCTGGCAGCCCATCGTTATCAATCCACAAAGCAAGCAAATTAAGACTTATGAAACGTACAACTGCGCCTATCCTATTCCCATTCCATTGGCTCATATGAGCATTTTCATTTTTAAGGATTATTATATATTATATAGAAGAGAAAAAAACAAAACCACCCACTCCTATCCTATCCTATCCTATATGCCAAACAATAACAAGCGTATATAAGACATTCCATCGTTATTATTATTATTATTATTATTATTATTATTATTAGAGTTGTGTTATTTATACATAATAACTTTTACAAATTAATTTATAGAGAAAAAAATTAGCCATTTTATCCGATATGAATTTAATTATTTTGCCCTTATGTAAAATTTCTCCTTCCTCTCAAAATCTAGAGAACGCCAAACTTAGCGTGATATCTTCTCTTATTTCAATTTTTCAAGAATGCCTCTCACTGATCAACATATTTAACAGTTTCAACTTTAAAATTTTATTATTTTACAGTCTGCATCATTATGAGAAAATGAATATAGAAGAAGATTTTGAAGAGAAGAAAGCCATGATTTTTTTTGTTAATTTGTGAAGAAAATGCTAGAAAATTTGAAGAAAACTCTAAGACAAAAGGAGATAAATTTGGAAAGAATTTTCGGTGATAAAAAGATTTTCCATCTTGTCCTTTCTCTTTCTCTAGTGGGAAATCAAACAAAAGCCGAACCAAAAATTCATAATCTTCTCATCAGGCCAATCTACACCAAACAAAATATAATCACTTTAAATAACCAATTTCTGCATTGAAGCAGAGAGAAAACTTGAAAAAGTTCAAATTCAATACTAATAGTCAGGTTTTATACAAGAAAATTAGATGAAATAAAAAGCTAACACAATCCAAAAAAAAGGGGGGGGGGGGAAAAACCCAAAAAAAACAAACCCAAACCCAAATGAATCTCAAATTAACTTTGCCCCAAAACTTGCCAAAGTCTCACATTCAAGAGATAGAAACAGGGTTCTTCAATAACAGAGAGAAAGAGGGGGAGAGAGAGAAACTTCCAAACCCAAAGCTAGCCACCAGAGCAATGGCCAAAGTTGGAAGCAGAGATTGGCCACTAGAGCAATGGCTTCTAAGACGGAGACGATCTTGAAGAGGAAGTCATCGATGAAACAAAGCTGGAAACTAAGTTTCTTCCACCAAGGTCAGAGTTTTTGAGCCACCACCGCGACGAGCCCTTCTTCCCCAATCGCTTGAAGATGAACGATCCCAGTTTCTTCTCCATTCTTCTCTCTCTTTATTCATTTAGATGAGATTCACCTTTTAACATATCACGATAAATTGCTTTACTTTACACCTGAGATATCGCTAATTTCTCGCAATATCTTGTCCCTATAAAGCATTTTGTAAAAATTATTCTGTACAAATAGCATAACGCTTATTATTATTATTATTATTAGGGTTGAGCTATTTGTATAGAAGAAGACTTACAGATTGCTTTACTGGGGCGTTAAAATGACTAATTTGTCCCTCTGAAAATTACCCAAATGCCTCAATCCCAAAAGACCCGGCCCCTCTCTCTTTCTCCCTTTGTCTCTCTCTGGCTCTCCCTAGACCCTTTGCGTCTCTCTCTGTTAAGTCTTTTTGGGGAAAGCTGATACAAGGGGAATCTGGAGGCTCTGCTTCCCCTTCTTCTTGAATCTCCGACGACGACCATCCTTCTAGCTCCTTCACACGCACACATCTCCATTGCAGACCAGTTGGGCGGGCATCAAAGACAAAGAAGAAGCAACTCAAGAAACTCAGAAACAAGGCCATTTCAGCCGGCAACACCAAAAAGCTAAGAAGAAACAAGGTGATGATGGATTTTCGGAGGTGGTAGCCGCACGTTCCCTTTTTGCCTCTCTGAATGTACCTGCAATGGAGACGGGGCTTGTTCCCCCGGTCGATCTCCGATGATTAAGTTAGTCCTTGATCTAGGGTTCATTGTCCCTTTTAAACTATGTTCTCTTAAAAAAGGATAAGAAGAATCTCCCACCTTTTTCTCTTACCTTTTCTCGGGATAGGGATCATGAGGGATCTTCGGGATCTTCCTTCCGCCTTCTTCGGGACTTTCCCGATAAGGGTTTCGCGATAGCCTCCGTCTCCGAGGAGTACGGGATAACTGTTGCCTCCGTGATCTTCGATGGGTTGGCCTGTTCCTGAGAGCTCGGGGGTTTCTCTATTGAGTGCTTATCTGATTGACGTGGCGATGCTTGTCTGTCGTGTATCTTTTGACCGCCGTTAGGTATCCGTCTTGGCGTAATTATGGGACCGAGGGCGTTCTCCTCATCACTTGCCCCCCCACTCCTTGAGCTCTTCGGCTTGAAGGGCCCGAGGAGTAGTAAGGCTCCTGAGGCTCTTCCCTTTAACTCCTTTTTTTTTTTTTTTTTTTTTTTTTGCGCGTCTGGCAGACGCGAAAATCAATCGGTTTTGACGGCGGTATCCCTTCCCTATGCGCTGTCCGAGGCCTTTTCGTCTTTCGAGCTCTGTCAGTGCGGGATGATCAATGCTCATTATTGCTCGCCCTTTTGGTCTCTTATTCCCGCAGTTTGAACTTTTAAAATGGGAACCCTTCAGTCCCTCTACTTCTCTTTCCGTACGACTTTGCTTCAGTTTTAGCTTTTCTTGTGCCGGCAAGCGTTTTCCACTTCTTCCGCCTCTCTTTCTTCTAGCTCTTTGCCATGGCGATAATTGGTTCTGGGAGGTTTAATCCCGCCGGCGCAGAGCTTATTGAGTGGGAAAAACATCCTGCTGCGTCGATTCCATGTCAATGGATGAGCCAAGCGGAATGCCAACAGTTCAGAGAAAAGTACAACGTCCCCGAAGAGTGGGAGGTAGAGTTCAACAGCCATCTACGGGCATGTCATCCCGTCCCCGGCCGCCTTTGCATTTATAAGTGTGCTTTTGACAGGGGCTTTCGGCTTCCTCCCCGAAGAAGAGTGATGACCTTACCTCAACATCTTACTATCGCTCCCGCCTAGCTGTCTCCCTTCAGATGGCGATACTTGATGGGGTTCCTCCTTATTTGTCATTCTGGCAAAATTGAGCCAACTGGGGACCTCTTCGACTATTTCTTCACGACCAACCGCGACCCCGGAGGGTGGATCTCCATCTCCCCTCGGATCTTGAAAGATAGCCGTCTCCTCGCCTGCAAGGGATACTCCGGTCTTGAGATTTCTGCCTCGACTCTCATGCAATCCGGCGGGTCGAAAGATTCTGATGATTGGAAGGAGCGTTTCGTCTTCGTCCGCCCCAGGCCATCCGGCTCTTCTCAAGAGATCTGGTCTGTCAGTAACGAGTGGACTCTGGACACTAAGCACAAGCGTCCGAGTGTCGAGACCATTGAAGATTTCGCCTGCCAACTTATGAAGAACAGTCGGAACTGGGAAGAAGGATGGCTTTCCAATCCCAGCCTTTCCCAAGCGGGTTTGGACGGCGAGAACTGTGAGCTCTTTTTCCTTCATCTTTTTCTTTTACTCTCTCTTCTTCCTTTGTCTGTATTTGATTTTCATTGTTATCTCTTTCTTAGTTGAAGAGGTCTGGGGGATATCTTATTCTCCTATCACCAGAGGAATGATTTTGGACTTCCCTGGGAGTAAGGGCCCTTCGGCACCTTCCGGCAACCAGAGAGTGTTGGAGAGGGCTGTGCCTCCCGAGCGAATGCCAAAGAGCAAGAAGAATAATAAGAAAAACTCATTACCGTCCAGGTCGCGAAGAGCGGTGGAGGAAGACCCTGGGACCTTCCAAGAGGCTTCCAAGAGGAGCGTTGCTGGGGGTTCGGGGGACCCATCTTCCCAGCTTCTCACTTCTCAAACCAGAGACTCTCCGACCGCGTGGCGAGAAGCCTCCACCATGCCTGCGCCCTTGCCGATCTCTCGCGAAGACGATTCGGCGACCATCGCATAGGTGCTTGCTGTAGCTCGCGCAGAGGCCCAGAAAAGGCAAACCATGGCAGGTACGGAGTCCAGTGCTACGCCTCCCAGCATCCCTATCAGTTCGATTTTTAAACGAATTTTAACGCCATTGGCACCAGCGGGGCGTTCGGAGCTGACGGAAGAGGCTTCGCTAGAGGAGGCTTCGGTGTTGTCGACGAAGGAGATTTTAGCACGCCGGACGAAGCGTCGTAGGATGGAGGCCGCCTCCCCAGCTGCTACTCCCTCCGAGCCTTCGGCTCCTGAAGCCACCAATGCTCCTTCAACCGCTTTAGTCTTACCGGAGACTCTACGAACTTCGAACGAAATCGACTATTGCACCGAAATTCTAAGGGTGCGACCGTACTCCTTCCTCTTTTGACTTTTCGCTTTTTCTATGCGAGTAGGTCTTAATCTATACTCTGTTTTTACTTCCTCAGAACCTTACAGAGTTCCAAGGTCTGGTCTCTCGACGAGAATCCGAACTTCAAACCCGGATCATCTCCCTGGAGTCTGAGGTCGAAAGGCTTCGGGGGTTGGAATCTCTTTCTTCCCAACTGTCGAGTCTCGAGCACCGTGTTCATATTTTAACTAAGTCTGTGGAGCTGGCGCAAGAAGATGCCCGACTTGCCAACGAAGCCGAGGCTCAAGTGCGTGAGGATTTGGAGTTGGTCCAGAAGAACATGCTTGAGGCTAATCAGGCCAATTCCCGACTTGGGGAGGAGCTGGATTCCACTAAGGTTGTTAATCACCAGCTTCAGGAGGATATAAAAAGACTTACTCTAGAGCTGAAGGAAGCCAAGAAGGGACAGGTCGAAGCGTTGGAGTCTTATTCCCGGTGCAAAGAAGACCTTCGTACCGCCCATGCCCAACTTCAATCCGCCCTCAAGGATGCCCAAGTGGCTTTTCAAAATGGTCGCGAGGATTTCCGAAGCTCTGAAGCTTATGCCGCGGAATTAGAAGGAGTTCTTCGGGGTGGGTTTGAGCATATGAGAAAACTCATCCAAGAGCGCTTCCCGAACCTGGATGTAGACTCCATCCCCTTCGATGTTGTCGCCGCCTTGTCTTCTTTAGAGTAGACATTTTTTGTATTAAAACCTGTTGTCGTAATAATAAAAGTGTTTAGATTTTTCACACAATTTTCTTTTGAAAAACAAGAAAAAGAAGGCCGTTTGGGATCAGGCTTGATTCTTCCTTTTTTTACCACCCCTGCTTATCGCAAGACTTGGTCTTCGTCGCTTGCTCAAAAGGGTTCGGCTCCGGCCCCCCAAGGATCGCGCCTGATCCTCGCAATCTTAAGCCTTTCGAGGATCATATCTGATTCCTTGCCTTTTCCGGGGGTTCGGACCCTCCAAGGATCACATCTGATCCTTTGCTTTTGTCGGGGGTTCGGGCCTCCCGAGGATCATATCTGATCCTTTGTTTTTGTCAGGGGTTCGGGCCTCCCGAGGATCATATTTGATCCTTTGTTTTTGTCGGGGGTTCGGGCCTCACGAGGATCATATCTGATCCTTTGTTTTTGTCGGGGGTTCGGGCCTCCCGAGGATCATATCTGATCCTTTGTTATAGTTGAGGGGTCTAGCCCCGTTGAGGGTATGTCAATTCTTTCCCTTTGCGCTGATGTGCCTTCCCAGATCTTTGGAAATGATGAGTTTTTACGCATAGGAGAAAAAAAAATGAATTTAGTCCTGGATAGCATACGCAAAGCAACAAAAAGAAAAGATGCCAAGACATATAATGTAAAATTATTACTAACAGATCATACGAAGATAATAAAGAGTTATCACTGATAGAACTTCCTCAAGTTCTGCACGTTCCATGCGTTGGCCATGAATACAGAGGCGGACTTGCTGTCCTGAATCACCTTTTCCTCTTTCCCTACAAGCTCTCGGGAAATTCGGATCGAATCTCTTCCACAAAAGAGTATCGAAGAAGTCGCGGACCAATTTTGTATCGATGACGAGCCTAGTTGGATGGACCCCCTGTTGTCATATTTGAGAGAGGAAAAGCTCCCCGAAGACGACTCGGAGGCACGGGAGGTCAAACGAAAAGCCCGAAATTTCGTGTTAGTCGGTGGGGAACTATACAGAAGGTCTTTTTCACAACCACTGCTCAAATGTATCCGACCTCGCGAAGCAGACTACATCCTACGGGAGATTCATGAAGGAATATGTGGAAACCACATCGGGGCTCGGGCGCTTAGTCAAAAGGCCCTGCAGCAGGGGTATTATTGGCCAACGATGGTACGAGATTCCGAGCAGCTAGTCAGAACTTGCGATCGGTGCTAGAAAACGTCTAATTTGGTCCATGTGCCGGCAGTCGCACTAACTCATCTCGCTACACCATGCCCCTTCGCTCAATGGGGTATAGACATCCTGGGGCCTTTTCCCCCAGCAGCTGGACAGGTCAAGTATATCATGGCTGCTATCGATTACTTCACAAAGTGGGTCGAAGCTGAAGCAGTGGCCTCTATTACTTCTCGGCGGGTGAAACAATTTCTATGGAAGAATGTAGTCTGTCGCTTCGGAGTCCCTCGGGTGCTGATCTCAGACAACGGCACTCAATTTTCTGATCGGTCCGTTCGGGAATGGTGCCAGGAGTTGGGAATCAAGCAACAATTCACCTCGGTAGCTCACCCACAAGCTAATGGCCAAATTGAACTCGCTAACAGAACTCTCTTGCGTGGTTTAAAAACAAGAGTAGATAAGGCGAAGGGTAGCTGGGTAGAAGAACTATCGAGCATTTTGTGGTCTTACCAAACTACGGCGAAGGTCTCCACGGGAGAGACTCCTTTCAGTCTATGCTACGGCTCGGAAGCATTAATCCCAGTTGAAATTGGAGTGCCTACGCTACGAGTAGAGCTATTCGACCCTGAATCCAATGAGCAGAGTTTGAGGGACAACCTAGACTTCCTTGATGAATTTCGTGATCAGGCGAGGATTCGACAAGCTGCTTATAATCAGCGCATAGAGAGATACTACAATCGACGAGTAAGAGCACGAAACTTTCTACCAGGAGATTTGGTATTAAGGCGAGCAGACGTTCAGGGAGCCCGAGAAACAGATAAGTTAACACCAAATTGGGAAGGTCCTTACAAAGTAACAGAAGTCCTCAGCCCGGGGGCATACAAACTACAGACCCTCGAGGGTACAACGGTGAAAAACGCATGGAACGTGCAGAACTTGAGGAAGTTCTATCAGTGATAACTCTTTATTATCTTCGTATGATCTGTTAGTAATAATTTTACATTATATGTCTTGGCATCTTTTCTTTTTGTTGCTTTGCGTATGCTATCCAGGAATAAATTCATTTTTTTTTCTCCTATGCGTAAAAACTCATCATTTCCAAAGATCTGGGAAGGCACATCAGCGCAAAGGGAAAGAATTGACATACCCTCAACGGGGCTAGACCCCTCAACTATAACAAAGGATCAGATATGATCCTCAGGGGGCCTGAACCCCCGACAAAAACAAAGGATCAGATATGATCCTCGGGAGGCCCGAACCCCCGACAAAAACAAAGGATCAGATATGATCCTCGGGAGGCCCGAACCCCCGACAAAAACAAAGGATCAGATATGATCCTCGGGAGGCCCGAACCCCCGACAAAAACAAAGGATCAGATATGATCCTCGGGAGGCCCGAACCCCCGACAAAAGCAAAGGATCAGATGTGATCCTTGGAGGGTCCGAACCCCCGGAAAAGGCAAGGAATCAGATATGATCCTCGAAAGGCTTAAGATTGCGAGGATCAGGCGCGATCCTTGGGGGGCCGGAGCCGAACCCTTTTGAGCAAGCGACGAAGACCAAGTCTTGCGATAAGCAGGGGTGGTAAAAAAAGGAAGAATCAAGCCTGATCCCAAACGGCCTTCTTTTTCTTGTTTTTCAAAAGAAAATTGTGTGAAAAATCTAAACACTTTTATTATTACGACAACAAGTTTTAATACAAAAAATGTCTACTCTAAAGAAGACAAGGCGGCGACAACATCGAAGGGGATGGAGTCTACATCCAGGTTCGGGAAGCGCTCTTTGATGAGTTTTCTCATATGCTCAAACCCACCCCGAAGAACTCCTTCTAATTCCGCGGCATAAGCTTCAGAGCTTCGGAAATCCTCGCGACCATTTTGAAAAGCCACTTGGGCATCCTTGAGGGCGGATTGAAGTTGGGCATGGGCAGTACGAAGGTCTTCTTTGCACCGGGAATAAGACTCCAACGCTTCGACCTGTCCCTTCTTGGCTTCCTTCAGCTCTAGAGTAAGTCTTTTTATATCCTCCTGAAGCTGGTGATTAACAACCTTAGTGGAATCCAGCTCCTCCCCAAGTCGGGAATTGGCCTGATTAGCCTCAAGCATGTTCTTCTGGACCAACTCCAAATCCTCGCGCACTTGAGCCTCGGCTTCGTTGGCAAGTCGGGCATCGTCTTGCGCCAGCTCCACAGACTTAGTTAAAATATGAACACGGTGCTCGAGACTCGACAGTTGGGAAGAAAGAGATTCCAACCCCCGAAGCCTTTCGACCTCAGACTCCAGGGAGATGATCCGGGTTTGAAGTTCGGATTCTCGTCGAGAGACCAGACTTTGGAACTCTGTAAGGTTCTGAGGAAGTAAAAACAGAGTATAGATTAAGACCTACTCGCATAGAAAAAGCGAAAAGTCAAAAGAGGAAGGAGTACGGTCGCACCCTTAGAATTTCGGCGCAATAGTCGATTTCGTTCGGAGTTCGTAGAGTCTCCGGTAAGACTAAAGCGGTTGAAGGAGCATTGGTGGCTTCAGGAGCCGAAGGCTCGGAGGGAGTAGCAGCTGGGGAGGCGGCCTCCATCCTACGACGCTTCGTCCGGCATGCTAAAATCTCCTTCGTCGACAACACCGAAGCCTCCTCCAGGGAAGCCTCTCCCGTCAGCTCCGAACGCCCCGCTGGTGCCAATGGCGTTAAAATTCGTTTAAAAATCGAACTGATAGGGATGCTGGGAGGCGTAGCACTGGACTCCGTACCTGCCATGGTTTGCCTGTAACACCCCGTCTCGCCAGGCGTGTCACTATAAGGGTATTCCCGGGATTTCTCTTCTTTTTTTTTTTCTTTAAGTTCAACACGCGCGGTATTTCAAGAACAATCTTCACATGCAGAAACAAAACCCCGCGAACCCCAGTCTTCCCCTTTAACTATCAAGATCAATAACCTAAACGAGTCTTAATACAACGCAGCGGATACACTAATACCAAACACCATAGTTCTTACATTGTATTTCCATAGCAAAATACATAATACAGATCAAATGATAAAATTGCTATATACAACTACTCGTTTACAACCTGAAATGCATGTTAAATCCTCCAAACGTTACAACGACTTAACAAACTAAGCACCATTGGCCCTCAACCGGCCACATCCTTGCCTCCGCAGCAGTTCCTGGCTGGAACATTAAACGTTCCAGGGGCATAGCCCAAGTTAGATGATAAACATCTAAGTGACGGCATAAAACAGTTCATACAATGCATGAGAGACACACGAGCATGGCATACTCAGATAAACGTAAATATGCAAGACATGTCTAACTCGAGATATCACCTTGACATACTTAATCCCTCGAATGCCCCACTGTGGCACACGTTCACCTGGTCCAACGTTAATCCCTCGGGTGCACCGTCGTGACACCCGTTCACCTGGTTTAACATTATTCCCTCGAGTGCCCCCAGTGTGACACCCGTTCACCTAGATTAACATTGTCCCAATCTCAATCAGACCCCATCCCGCCCCATACGGACCCAACGATGCAATTAAACTTGACCCCAAATGATATGAAGATTTACACGCCATGCACCAACATTTTAAAATAAACAGTTAATGCAATGTAGCAAATATCGACACAATGATCATAAGCAAAGCCTTGTAAAACAATTTATGTCTAGGAGGGTATAACCGCTCACTAGAACTCACCACAAGCACCTAAGAACACTTCCAAAACAAGGAAAAGTTGGAATCAAACCACTCACCTCGAATGTATTCAGATCGCCTCGATCCTCGTGCAATGCCTCGGTTTGCGTGCCAAATCCCAAATGCTTGAACTTATACTCAACCTCGAGCCACAGTACTTCCTAAACACCATATTTAATTAAGGAAGCGTTAAAATCCATTTTCCTCAATTTTCCATAATTTTCTCTATTTTCTCCCAATTTTCTCCTCGTTAATTCCAAAATAATTATTTCTTCAACTATTTTCCGAAATATTTCAACACAATAATTCCTAGAATAATTAAATAAAAATATTGGAATTAAAATTACCAAAATAGCCCTTTGCACGCGCTCTCACGCGCCCTGCGCGTGGCTGCGCGTGGAGGCTGGCGCGTGCAGCCACGCGCGTCGTCTTCTTCCTCAAGACCCGCCGGCGACGACCCCTCCGATGACTGCAAAACCGGTACCCCTTTGAAGCTCTTGAAGAATCGATCCCAATGGCACCAAAATCAGGCTGAAACAACATCGTTGAGGCCTTCAAAAATCGATTTACAGGTCCGGCTTGCGCGGTCCGCCTCTAACCCTCGGCCGATTTCGATTAGCCCTCAAACATGCACCAAAATGCTTCAAATCGAGCCCAAAGCGATCCTTGATGCCTCGCGACCAAAAGCCCCTTAATCACTCGCTCAAAATCATTCAAAAACTCAATCGATTTACGCTTCAAAAGCTCGAACTCGTGGCCTCTATTTATATCAAAAATCCGAGCTTTTTCCGACCAATCAACGGCCAAGCTTGGTCCCCAAGTGTTCTCCTGGCCGTATACAACCTTCCCCAAGCAAGCCTCGGCCGTCCCATCGCCGGAAACGGCCTCCACGTGCGGTGGCAGTGCGGCGGCTGAAATCCCTTCGTGTTCACACTATGCCATTTTCCATTTTTTGCATTTTGACCCCTGTTTTCTTCAAATGACAATTCTGCCCTTTTTACAACTCCCCTGATAAATCCAAATATACCTCTAAGTCCCACAAGTTTAGTACATCTCATTTGACCCTCAAGACTCCTGAAAGATTACCGTCTTGACCTCCCTCGGGCAAAATTAGAAAATTGCACTTAGGCCCGATTGGTCAAATTGACCTTAAATCCATTTGATTCAACCCGAAATCGCTTAAGGGTTGTTCTACACATTAAATACTAGTCTTTGACGTGCTCCGTTCATCTTCTGGACGTTTCCTACGTCGATTCGGTTTTCTCAGCCCGGTCGACAGCTGTACCGAAAACTGTTCCCGATCCCACTTCTTTCATTACTAAAAATCATAATTCGAATCACTTGTCGATACTGTATAATTTTCTTTAGCTATCTAAGGTCCGGGTTACTCCCTCTGACTGATTTAATCATCTAAGACTACGTTAGTGTGCCATATAGCCTTATTCTTTTGCTAATTCCAGTTATACCCTTCCTTAAAAATCATTTATACTCTGAATAACTTCCCGGGTATTACATTGCCTTTTCTGGGCCTCTGCGCGAGCTACAGCAAGCACCTGTGCGATGGTCGCCGAATCGTCTTCGCGAGAGATCGGCAAGGGCGCAGGCATGGAGGAGGCTTCTCGCCGCGCGGTCGGAGAGTCTCTGGTTTGAGAAGTGAGAAGCTGGGAAGATGGGTCCCCCGAACCCCCAGCAACGCTCCTCTTGGAAGCCTCTTGGAAGGTCCCAGGGTCTTCCTCCACCGCTCTTCGCGACCTGGACGGTAATGAGTTTTTCTTATTATTCTTCTTGCTCTTTGGAATTCGCTCGGGAGGCGCAGCCCTCTCCAACACTCTCTGGTTGCCGGAAGGTGCCAAAGGGCCCTTACTCCCAGGGAAGTCCAAAATCATTCCTCTGGTGATAGCAGAATAAGATATCCCCCAGACCTCTTCAACTAAGAAAGAGATAACAACGAAAATCAAATACAGACAAAGGAAGAAGAGAGAGTAAAAGAAAAAGATGAAGGAAAAAGAGCTCACAGTTCTCGCCGTCCAAACCCGCTTGGGAAAGGCTGGGATTGGAAAGCCATCCTTCTTCCCAGTTCCGACTGTTTTTCATAAGTCGGCAGGAGAAATCTTCAATGGTCTCGACACTCGGACGCTTGTGCTTAGTGTCCAGAGTCCACTCGTTACTGACAGACCAGATCTCTTGAGAAGAGTCGGATGGCCTGGGGCGGACGAAGACGAAACGCTCCTTCCAATCATCAGAATCTTTCGACCCGCCGGATTGCATGAGAGTCGAGGCAGAAATCTCAAGACCGGAGTATCCCTTGCAGGCGAGGAGACGGCTATCTTTCACGATCCGATGGGAGATGGAAATCCACCCTCCGGGGTCACGGTTGGTCGTGAAGAAATAGTTGAAGAGGTCCCCAGTTGGCTCAATTTTGCCAGAATGACAAATAAGGAGGAACCCCATCAAGTATCGCCATCCGAAGGGAGACAGCTGGGCGGGAGCGATAGTAAGATGTTGAAGTAAGGTCATCACTCTTCTTCAGGGAGGAAGCCGAAAGCCCCTGTCAAAAGCACACTTATAAATGCAAAGGCGGTCGGCGACGGGATGACATGCTCGTAGATGGCTGTTGAACTCTACCTCCCACTCTTCGGGGACGTTGTACTTTTCTCTGAACTGTTGGCATTCCGCTTGGCTCATCCATTGACATGGAATCGACGCAGCAGGATGTTTTTCCCACTCAATAAGCTCTGCGCCGGCGGGATTAAACCTACCAGAACCAATTATCGCCATGGCAAAGAGCTAGAAGAAAGAGAGGCGGAAGAAGTGGAAAACGCTTGCCGGCACAAGAAAAGCTAAAACTGAAGGAAAGTCGTACGGAAAGAGAAGTAGAGGGACTGAAGGGTTCCCATTTTAAAAGTTCAAACTGCGGGAATAAGAGACCAAAAGGGCGAGCAATAATGAGCATTGATCATCCCGCACTGACAGAGCTCGAAAGACGAAAAGGCCTTGGACAGCGCATAAGGAAGGGATACCGCCGTCAAAACCGATTGATTTTCGCGTCTGCCAGACGCGCAAAAAAAAAAAAAAAAAAAAAAAGAAAAAAAGGAGTTAAAGGGAAGAGCCTCAGGAGCCTTACTACTCCTCGGGCCCTTCAAGCCGAAGAGCTCAAGGAGTGGGGGGGGCAAGTGATGAGGAGAACGCCCTCGGTCCCATAATTACGCCAAGACGGATACCTAACGGCGGTCAAAAGATACACGGCAGACAAGCATCGCCACGTCAATCAGATAAGCACTCAATAGAGAAACCCCCGAGCTCTCAGGAACAAGCCAACTCACCGAAGATCACGGAGGCAACAGTTATCCCGAACTCCTCGGAGACGGAGGCTATCGCGAAACCCTTATCGGGAAAGTCCCGAAGAAGGCGGAAAGAAGATCCCGAAGATCCCTCATGATCCCTATCCCGAGAAAAGGTAAGAGAAAAAGGTGGGAGATTCTTCTTATCCTTTTTTAAGAGAACATAGTTTAAAAGGGACAATGAACCCTAGATCAAGGATTAACTTAATCATCGGAGATCGACCGGGGGAACAAGCCTTGTCTCCATTGCAGTGATGAGGGAATATTTACAGGGGGCAATTTTACTGTACTACCCCTGGGAGGTTACCATTAACTCGGAGCCATGTGTGCCAGTAAAGACCAATATGCGATCGCCACGTGTCAAGACTTAGGAGCTCCGCTTATCTTTATAATCTTTATTATGATTTTGAACTGGAAAGAGATAAAGAAGAAGATTAAGTCAACCAATGATATCTTTAAATATCCTAAGAATTATCTCTATTAGGGAAGATTATCTTTTCTCCCCATGAAAAAGGGAACGTGCGGCTACCACCTCTGAAAATCCGTCATCAATTGGCGCCCACCGTGGGGCCCGAACCCACGACCACAAGGTCAAGAGCCTTGTTGGTGATGAATGCCGTCTTCTCCTGGTCCTCCGGGTGCAATGGAATCTGGTGATATCCCTGAAAAGCATCTAGGAAACTCATGAGCGAACATCCAGCAGTTCCATCAATTAGGGCGTCAATCCTCGGGAGTGGGTAGCTATCATTTGGGCAGACTTTGTTAAGATCGGTGAAATCGATGCAAAGTCTCCACTTGCTCTGCCCTTTGGGAACCAGCACGACATTCGCTAACCAATCTGGATAATTCACCTCCCGAATATGGCGCGCAGCTGCTAACTTTGCGATCTCCTCCTCGATTGCCCGTGCCCTATCTGGGGCGATGATTAGTGGTTAATTTTGTAAAAATTTTGTTATAATTATACCCTTCTTTTGATCTTAAAAATGGTTTAAATTAGATATTAATATATATTTTATGGTTATATGCAAGTTTAAATTGAAAAATGAATGAAATGAAATTTTAAAGTATAATTTAATAATAATAATAATAATATATAAAATTATATATAATACATATACATCATTATATGCATGCATGTAATATATATATATAATATAATCTAATATATATATATGTGTGCCATGTGTAATACATATATATAATATATAATTTATTAATAACATTAAATTATTATTTTTTTTTTTTTAGGCATGAAGAATTCAAGCCCATGAAGATTTAAAGTCCATGAAGACATCAAATCCATGAAGAAATCAAACCCATGAAGAAATCAAGCCCATGAAGATTTAAGGCCCAATTTGAGCAACCCATGGAAGATATTATTTGGAGAAGGCCCAAGGATTATTTTTAATCCTAATAAAGATTAAAAAACCAATTTATAGAAATCTATTTTTATTTTTTATGTGAGAGCTTTATTAGGTATGTTTTTTAGCTAAAATCCATTTAACTATTAGGTGGATATTATAACTAAAATCCATTTAACTTTATGAGTGCTTTATTAGGTATGTATTTTAGCTAAAATCCATTTAATATTAGGTGTGTATTATAGCTAAAATCCATTTAACTTTAAGTGTGTGAGTGCCCATTAGATATAATTATGTCTAATTGAATAATTGAAATTGTGTGGTTTGTATTGCATCTTGTGGCCTATAAATAGCTCACTTGATTGCATTTGTAAGTGTGATTATTATTCTTGAATCAAAGTTTAGTTATTTCCTTAGAATTCTCTCTTTGAGAATTGCTTTTGTTCTCTCTCATTTTCTTTAGTATTTTCTCTTGTGATCTTACTACCTTCATTTCTTTCTTCTTTTAAATTCTTATGTCATTTATTATTACTTTATTATTCACCGCCTAAATGGACGGTTAGTTTATGCCTTTAAATTCTTGCAATTTTAATTCTTGTATTTTAATTATCTACCGCCTAAATGGCCGGTTAGTTTCTTCTATTTTAATTCCTGTCATTTAAATTCTGTTATTTAAATTATGTCATTTAAATTGTTGTCAATTAATTTAATAGAGATGAGTAGCTAAATCTAATCTTGGGTTAAGGCAAGGACAGTGTCTAACGCCAATGATTCCCAAAGAAAGCTACGCTTTAAATGAGTAACATTGGTTTAAACTTCAATATGAGTGTGTTTTGATTATTGAAAAATCACTAGGTTTGGATTGGAGCGTAAGCCTAAGAGCTTTCATGTCATGCATGAGAGTTACTAGAACTGGAAACGCTATCATACCCAAACCCGGATGATTAATTTAGTTGTTTTGTGTATTAATTGTAATTGAATTTATGGTAGTTTCTTAAATTAGAATCCCGCATATCATGTATGGGGATTGCTTAAACTAGAGCTATCATTATCTTTAATTGCATTTAATAACAAATCCTCATATCTGAAATTAAATTAATGTTGCTAATCTTTTATGCTAATATTTGGGAATCAACGGGTTGGCACTGAAATTGTCTTAACTCAAGTACTTTCCAATTTCATATTCTCACGTTTAGTATTTATTTCAACTTCTGTCTTGCTTTATTTTCTAGTATTTGTTATCTAAAAAAATCATAAAAAATCATGTTATCAATCCATCTAAATGCGTGTGCGTGTGTGTGACATTCTTTTTTTTCTTTTGCCATAAATAAATCTCTCAGTGGACGACCTGGACTTATCCAGAAAGTATAAATTTAAATTTGAACTACAACTGCACTCGTACACTGACGAGTATAAACCTCTCGCCTAAATAAATAAATAAAATATAAAATTTTTATTGTGTTTTGTTTTGTGTTTTAATTGCAGGGTGAGAGTGCAGTCAAATTTTGGCGCCGTTGCCGGGGAGATTGAGGCAAAAACAAAAAGAAAAAAAAAAAGAGAAAGAAGAAGCATCTCCTGATAAATTCGGTAACTCTGTTTCTTTTTACTTTATTTTTGTTTGTCCATTGTGTATGATACTTAGGTCTGGTAGAACTGTAGAAAATCAATCGCTCATGTCTCAACACAATGAGAACATACCACTTGCACACAACATGTCTGCACGTGGTAGTGACCACGGTGACCCTGATCCCATTGATCAGGAGATGATCAGACCCCTCAGAGAGTATCTTCATCCTCCTAGGCAGACAACCCCCTCTTGTATTATTCTTCCCATCAACCACCATAGGTTTAACTTCAAACCTGGCACAATCCAATTGTTGCCAACTTTTCATGGCATGGATTCTGAAAATCCATATACTCATATGAAAGAATTTGAGGAAGTATGTAGCACTTGCATGGACCATACAGTAAATGAGGATGTCATCAGATTAAAACTCTTTCCATTCTCACTGAAAGATAAGGCAAAAATATGGTTAAGCACTCTCTCACCTAGATCTATAGGAACTTGGAGAGAAATGCAAACAACTTTCTTAAAAAAATACTTCCCTGCCAACAGAACTGCTACTCTTCAAAGACAAATCATGAACTTTGCCTGTAAACCAAATGAGAATTTTGCTCAAGCGTGGGAAAGGTTTAAAGACCTTCTTCACACTTGTCCGCACCATGCTTTTGAGCAATGGAGAGTGGTCAGTTTCTTTCATGATTCACTCACTCCACAATTGAAAATGCTAGTTTCTACAATGTGCAATGGAGAATTCTATGAGAAGACTCCAGAAGAAGCTTTCCACTTCTTTGACACATTGGCTGAGAATACAAGAAACTGGGAAGTTGGTCCAACATCTGCTCTTGATTCAAGAGAAAATCCACAACCTAGAGGGAGATACCAACTAAGTGAGAGTGATGATTTAAATGCAAGACTAACTGCTTTAACAAAGAAAGTTGAAAACATGCAACCCAAAAAGGTGCAATCTGTTAATCAAGTGGAAGTAAAGTGTGTTGTGTGTGATGCAATAGATCATTCAACTGAAGAATGTCCTACCCTACCTGCTTTCAAGGAGGTATTGTATGGGCAGACTAATAACAATCATTCACACAACTTTGAGGGGAGACAAAATCAAAATCAGAGTGGAGCCTATTATGGGAATAATCAGAACTACAATTCATACCATCCCAATAATAGAAATCACCCCAATTTTTCTTGGAGAAATGATTTTGGAAATCATTCTCAACCTCCCTTCCCTGCACAACAGCACACTTTCCAACAAAATCAAGGTTCTTCATCCAATACTTACCAACCTCCTCATAGGAGATCTTTGGAAGATACCTTGCACCAGTTCATCCAAAGTCAAACAGGTATCAATAATCAGGTTGCTCAGCTTGTCAAAAATCAAGACCAAACAAATAGAGCTGTAGAAGACATTAGGAGCCAGTTGACCAAGATAACACAAACATTGAGTGTGAGAGAACCCGGAAGGTTTCCATCCCAAACTAATCCTAACCCAATTAGACAAACCAACCAGGTAGAAGCTTCAAATAGTGAAACCAACACTCATGAACAAGTGCAAGCAGTGACTGCCCTAAGAAGTGGAAGAATAATTAAGAAACCAACTGATCCTAGGATAAACCAACATGTTGATGAAGAAAAAGAACCAAAAGATTATGAATCCACCGTGGAAAAAAATGAAAAAAATGAAAAAAATGAAAAACAAAAAGAAAATGAGAAAGAAATTCAATACAGGCCCAAACCACCTTTTCCACAAAGGTTGAATCATTTGAAAAAAGAGCAACAAAATACAGATATATATGAAGTGTTTAAGCAAGTGAGAATCAACATCCCGCTGTTAGATGCAATCAAACAAACACCTTCATATGCAAAATTTTTGAAAGATTTGTGCACTGTCAAAAGAAAAACAAATGTGCATGAAAAGGCATTCTTGACTGAACAAGTCAGCGCCATTCTCCAATTGAAAACTTCTCCCAAATACAAAGACCCAGGCTGTCCAACCATTACATGCATCATAGGAAGTCAAAAGGTTGATCGAGCACTCTTGGATTTAGGAGCTAGTGTCAATTTGTTGCCATACAGTGTGTATCAACAGTTGGGATTAGGTGAGCTTAAACCTACTAGAGTGACCCTTCAGCTGGCTGATCGATCAGTCAAAGTTCCACGAGGAATTGTGGAGGATGTTCTGGTACAAATCGATAAGTTCTACTTTCCAGTAGACTTCATCGTTTTGGACACCCAGCCGCATCAGGGGCCTCAACCTCCTGTGCCAGTCATCTTAGGTCGACCATTCCTTGCCACATCAAATGCCATCATCAACTGTAGGAATGGTGTGTTAAAGCTATCTTTTGGGAACATGACTGTAGAAATGAATATCTTCAGGGTAGCCAAACATCAGGACACTGAGAGTGAAGTGGAGGAGGTAGACTTGATCCAAACACTGACCAATGACTATTTTGAAGAGTTCATGAGAAGACCCAAAGAAGGAAGTCAAGATTTTGAAGAAATAAAAGAAATGGAAGTCATAAGCAAAGAAAGTGAGAAGCCTACATGGATGCCTGGTTTAGAGCCATTAAGGAACTTGGACAGTAAGCTCATGGCTCCTGATAGCCATCAGTCCACGCCTGAGAGAAAGCCATTGCCCAGTGATTTGAAGTATGTCTTTCTAGGAGAAGGGGAAGCATTCCCAGTAGTGATCTCTTCAAGTTTGACACCTCAGCAAGAGCAACAACTGATAAAAGTTCTAAAAGCACACAGGAAGTCATTAGGATGGACCATTTCAGATTTGCAAGGTATTAGCCCTTTGATCTGTACTCATAAGATATTCTTGGAAGAAGGAGCAAAACCAGTTAGGCAAATGCAAAGGAGATTAAATCCCAACATGAAAGAAGTTGTCAGAAAAGAAGTGCTGAAGCTATTGGATGCTGGAATAATTTACCCAATCTCTGATTCTAAGTGGGTAAGTCCAACACAAGTAGTACCCAAAAAGTCTGGAGTCACTGTTGTAAAAAATGAGAACAATGAACTGATTCCCACACGCATCCAGACAGGATGGCGTATGTGCATTGATTATAGAAAGCTCAATTCTGTGACAAGGAAAGATCATTTTCCTTTGCCTTTCTTGGATCAAGTTCTGGAGAGAATAGCAGGCCAAGCCTACTATTGTTTCTTAGATGGGTACTCAGGGTACAATCAGATAGAAATTGCACTAGAAGATCAAGAGAAGACAACTTTCACATGTCCATTTGGGACATTTGCATACAGGCGCATGCCATTTGGGTTATGCAATGCTCCAGCCACCTTTCAAAGGTGTATGATGAGCATTTTCAGTGAAATGGTTGAGCAGATTGTTGAAGTATTTATGGATGACTTTTCTGTTTATGGAAGTAACTTTGAGGCCTGTTTGGAGAATTTGAAAAAGGTTTTAGCAAGATGTGAGGAAACAAATCTGATACTCAATTGGGAAAAATGTCACTTCATGGTGAAACAGGGCATAGTCTTGGGGCACATCGTTTCATCTAGGGGGATGGAGGTAGACAGATCAAAAATTGAAACAATTCAAAAACTCCCCATCCCTAGGAATGTGAAAGACATCAGAAGTTTTTTGGGACATGCAGGGTTTTATAGGAGATTCATTGCTTCCTTTAGCACCATAACAAGACCCTTGTGCCATTTGTTGTCTCAAGATGTTCCGTTTGAATGGAGTCCTGCCTGTCAAAATGCTTTTGATAAATTGAAAGATGCACTCATTTCAGCACCTATCATTCAGTCCCCTGATTGGTCCCTCCCGTTTGAACTTATGTGCGATGCTAGTGATTACGCGGTAGGAGCTGTGTTAGGGCAGAGGAAGGATAAGAAACCTCATGTGATATACTATGCTAGCAAAACTCTTAATGAGGCACAAAAGAATTACACCACTACAGAGAAAGAGTTACTAGCAGTTGTCTTTGCCCTGGACAAGTTCCGATCTTACCTCGTAGGGTCACTAGTGATCATTTTTACTGATCACGCTGCTCTGAAGTATTTGTTCACAAAGCAAGATGCAAAACCCCGTCTGCTCCGATGGATCTTACTCCTGCAAGAGTTCAACATTGAAATCAGAGACAAGAAGGGAGTAGAAAATGTGGTGGCTGACCATTTGTCAAGGATTCCAAGTCAAGATCTCACACAATTTGATGAACCAATTCATGACAATTTCCCTGATGAGCAACTGTTTGAAGTGAATGTTATTCGTGCATCATCTGTTGTCCCTTGGTATGCTGACATTGCGAACTACCTGGCAACTGGTCTGATCCCAGACCATTGGAGTAAGCAAGATAGGCATAAATTTTTCAGAAAAGTCAGAACCTTCTTTTGGGATGAGCCCTACCTCTTCAAGTATTGTCCTGATCAAATCATCCGTAGATGCATACCCGATCATGAGCAACAAAGTGTCATCAATTTCTGTCATACTCTTGCATGTGGAGGCCATTTTTCTGTCAAGAAAACAGTTGCAAAAATTTTTCAGAGTGGATTTTATTGGCCGACATTGTTCAAGGATGTGTACAAGTTCTGTTCAAATTGTGATCGATGTCAAAGGTTAGGAAGTCTGTCAAGGAGAAACATGATGCCATTACATCCGATCCAAGTGTTAGAAGTTTTTGACTGTTGGGGTATGGATTTTATGGGCCCATTTGTCAATTCATTTGGTCATGAATATATCTTACTTGCTGTTGACTATGTGTCCAAATGGGTAGAAGCAATCCCGGCCAGAACAAATGACCATAGGACTGTCGTGAAATTTTTGAAAGAAAACATATTCAGTCGATTTGGGATGCCACGAGCAATCATCAGTGATGGGGGTTCCCATTTTTGTAATAAAGTTGTGGCAGGATTAATGAAGAAATATGGTGTACTGCATAAGGTTGCAACACCATACCATCCCCAAACCAATGGTCAAGCCGAGCTAGCCAATAGGGAGATTAAGCGCATATTGGAAAAGACTGTTGCTGCTAATCGTAAGGATTGGTCCTTAAGACTAGTAGACGCTCTTTGGGCATACAGGACAGCTTACAAAACAATTTTGGGAATGTCTCCCTATAGGCTAGTATACGGTAAATCTTGTCATCTGCCGGTGGAAATTGAGCATAAAGCATATTGGGCAATTCATAAGATCAACAAGAGTCTAACTGAAGCAGGCTTATCCAGGAAGCTCCAATTGAATGAACTTGAGGAAATTCGGAATGAAGCATTTGAAAATGCACGATTGGCCAAGGTTCGCATGAAAGAGTTACATGATCGGCACATCATTCGAAAAAGCTTTCAGGTAGGGCAACAGGTACTCTTGTACGATTCTCGATTGCATCTATTCCCAGGAAAATTGAAGTCTCGATGGGTCGGCCCTTTTGTAATCAAGTTCATCTCAGGATATGTGTCATTTGAGATAGAAAATCCGGAGTCAGGACAGCTTCTAACAGTCAATGGTCATAGGTTGAAACCATACCAGGGTAGTGTTGAGGAGAATGAAGGAGTTGTGGATTTGGATGATCCACCATCATCTGATGAATAAGGGAAGTTTCATGTCGTCTGGGAATCTGACGTTAAGAGACCACCTTTCCATTTAGGTTAAATGGATGTTTATAGATCTGAAAAAAAAAAATAAAA